>NC_043003.1:13245598-13335598 GCF_006345805.1 Octopus sinensis
CGGAGTGGTTGGCGTTAGGAAGGGCATTCAGCTGCCAGATCAAGATTGAAGCGTAGTGCAGCCTTCTGGTTCGCCAGCCCTTAGTCATTTGTCCAACCCATGCTAGCATGAAAAGTGGACGTTAAACAATGATGATGATGATGATACATACATACATACATATATATATATAACATCATCATCATTATTATCAACATCATCATCATCATCATCATCACTTAACGTCCTCTCTCCATGATGGCATGGGTTAGACAGTTTGACTGGAGCTGGTAAACTGGAGAACTGCACCAGGTTCCAGTTTGTTTTGGAATGGTTTCTACAGCTGGATACCCTTCCTAATGCCAACCCCTCCAGGAGTGTAATGGGTGCATTTACACACAACCGGCATGGATGTCATTTACATGACACTAGCAACAACCATGACTATGATTCATGGGTGGGTGCCATTTACATGGCACTGACAACAACTACGACTACAAGGCACAGGTGCCATTTACATGGCTCCAACCATAACTACAATTCATGGGTGCCATTTACATATATATGCGTGTGTGTGTGTGTGTATGTATATATATATATATCACTGTGATCACCATGACCGACCAGGCTATCAGATGGTCACAATGCTGGTCACAATGCGCTTCGCATTGTTTTAGCTTTCAAATGACGCCACCCCGCTGGCTAAGCAAGCAGGCCGACAGAAGAAAGAGTGAGATAAAGTTGTGGTGAAAGAGTACAGCAGGGGTCACCACCACACCCCTGCCGGAGACTCATGGAGCTTTAGGTGTTTTCGCTCAATAAACACTCACAACGCCTGGTCTGGGAATCAAAACCACGATCCTCCGACCGCGAGTCTACTGCCCTAACCACTGGGCCATTGCGCCTCCATATATATTCCCAGATCAGGCGTTGTGTGTGTTTATTGAGCGAAAACACGCAAAAGGTCCACGAGGATCCGGCAGGGGGTGGGGGTGACCCCTGTTGTACTCTTTCGCCACAACTTTCTCTCACGCTCTCTTCCTGTTTCTTGAGTAACGCTGCGATGGACTGGTGTCCCATGCATCTGGGGGGAACACATATGCCATAAAAACTGGGAAACTGGGCCCATGAGCCTAGCTAGGTTTGAAAAGGGTGACAAATATATGTATATATATATATATATAAGAAAATAATAGGAAATAATTTTTATTCTCAAACACTTGTCCACAGACAAACAAACAAACAAACAAATGCGACTGAAAACAATACCTCCACCTTCGCTAAGGTTGAGGTAATAATGACAATTGTGTTAATGTTATGATAATGTTATGATAATGTTATGTTTCTGTTATGTTAATACTATAGTGTTGATAATGATATTTTTGTCTTAATTTAAATTCTTTTTCTTCTCTTAATAGATTTCCTCTGTGACTATGAAGAAACATCTATTTGCGGATTTGTGCAGTCCCAAAAGGATAAATTTGACTGGGTTAGACAACAAGGTGCATCTTATTCCAGAAATAGTGGTCCTTCTAGTGATCACACCTTTGGAACTTGGCAAGGTAAACACAGACTATGACATATATTATTCTTAACTAGCAGTATCGCCCGGCGTTGCTCGGGTTTGTAAGGGAAAAAACTATATAAGCATTTTTAGAGGGTTATAGCCAAAAAATAGCAAAAAAATGCATCAAAAATGGAAAAAAAATGATGGTAATTTTTTTTTTAAATCGTTGACTCATCGTAGACATTTTTAGAGAGTTACTTCCCTTATATAATAGCGAAAAAAATGCATTAAAATGGAAAAAAATGATGGTAAATTTTTTTTTAAATCGTAGGCTCATCGTAGACGCGCGCTAATACCCAGAAGGGCTCGATATGAATCACGACTATAAGATACCCGCTTTTGATTAAACTGCACTGCAAAATGTGGGAGTAGTTAGGAATCTAAATCGTAGGAGACAGACACACAACCTTACTTTTATATATAAAGATATAATGTGAAAAATAATCACTTTTATTTTAATTTTTCACTAGCAGTGTCGCTCGGCGTTTCTTGGGTTTGTTTCGACCCTTTAGAATTGAAATTTTTGAAAAGTAAAAATTTTGCATTATGTAGCTTGTTATTCTCTTTAAGTGAACATTTTTCTGGTTGAAATACACCAAAAAATGGCGATACAGCAGTAAAAAAAGTGTAAAGAATAGGGATTTTCATAGAAAAAAAGCACCTTTTTGATGTAAATAATTTTTGGTGTTAACATGGTCCGATTTTAATTTTTTCTTCTACTGAATGAAGAGCAAGCCTTCTTCTGTCATACTCTCAATCTTAGTCAACTTGTGTCACAGGGTCTTTGAGGAGATAGTGTTAGTTGAAGGCTACCAAACCTGCCACACACAGACAACTTCAGCTTTATATATATAGAGATTATAACTGGCATGACTGTGTGGTAAGAAGCTAGCATCTCTACCACATGGTTCTGGGTTCAGTCCCACTGTGTGGCACCTTGGGCAAGTGTCTTTTACTATAGCTTTGAACCAATCAAAACCTTGCGAGTGGATTTGTTAAAGGAAACTAAAAGAAGCCCATCATATATATGCGTGTATGTGTGTGTCTTTTGTGTATGTGTTTGTCTCCCACCACAGCTTGACAATCAGTGTTGATTTGTTTACATCCCTGTAACTTAGCGATTTGGCAAAAAGACCGCTAGAATATGTATCAGGCTTAAAAAATAAAGTACCAGTCTGGGAATCAAAACCACGATCCTCCGACCGCAAGTCCGCTGCCCTAACCACTGGGCCATTGCGCCTCCACTATACATATATGCTGGAGTGTTTACGTCCCTGTAACTTAGTGGTTCGGCAAAAGAGACCGATAGAATAAGTACTAGGCTTACAAAGAATAAGTCCTGGAGTCGATTTGCTCGACTAAAAGGCGGTGCTCCAGCATGGCCACAGTCAAATGGCTGAAACAAGTAAAAAAGTAAAAGAAAGAGTATATAATGAAAAATGGCTGTGCAGCCACAAGACAGGAAAATATGAGGTAACTTATATAGGGTAAAGACCCCCTCTGGTGATGGTGGTGGTGGTGGTGGTGGTGGTGGTGGTGGTGGTGGTGGTGGTGGTGGTGGTGGTGGTGGTGGTGGTGGTGGTGGTGATGGTGGTGGTGGTGGTGGTGATGATATAGTTTTCATAAGTACCTGTTTTTTTTTTTGTTTTTTTTTACTTTTTAGGGCACTACATGTATATTAAGTCAGTTACTCATGGCACTGGTGACAACGCAATCCTGCAAAGTCCAGAATATAAATCAACTGGTGGAAAATGTGCCAATTTCTGGTATCATATGTACGGCAGTCAAATCGGCCAACTGAAAGTTCATTTAAAAACACCAGTCAGCAAACAGTTACTTTGGAAACGACATCATGCTCAAGGAAACTTTTGGTCATTAGCCCAAGTAAAAATCGCCTTCTCCGGAACATTCCACTTGGAGTTTGAAGCAATCACTGAGAAAGGAAGCCAAGGTAACATTGCCATTGATGATTTCAGTCTGACTGAAGGGCAATGTCCAAAAGCTGGTAAGTAACATCAGAATAATTTTTAACCCTTTAGCATTTAAGCCAGCCATATCCAACTCAAATATTCTGTACGGTCCTTGATGTTGTCAAGCCAGGAGTTTCTCAGTCTTCCTCTCTTTCCACCCTCCCAAAACATTTCCCTGAAGAATGGTTTTGGCAGAGAATTGTAGCACAATACATGAGTGTACCAGGCAAGCTTTTATTCTTTTTTACCTGTACAAGGAATGGTTCCTGTCTGCCAGAATATTCATTGACTTACTGCCTGACAATGCTATTTTGTTTTGTATTCACAGCAAATTGATTTATACATAAACCTGAAGAGTCGATATTTTCCAGTATTGCTAGAATAAAACCAATTCTATATATTATCCTATATTTTATGTAATAATATCCCAGCAATTATCTTCTGGCAAAGTGTTGATGAAACAGTTGTAGAATTATGCAATAAAGTGAGTTGCTCACTCCATTACTCCTTAATAAGCCCTACGGATATATATGTATTTTCAGGTATATTATCAGTAAAGCAATCCCTTTTCATTGTATAGTAGTATCTGATAGCCAATGCCTGTGGATAGGCTTTATAAAGTAAACTCCAAGAGAAAATGGAATTAATCCATATATACATACACATCCAACCCAAATATTCTGTCTGTTGTATGTTCAAACTGGCCAGATCCAGCCTCTCAAACCTATCCAACAATGTCATCCTAAAAATAAATAATCCCCTCTTTGAAATCTCAAGATAACACTTTGTAACATGAGTTTTGTCCTTGAGTATCAGCTGCTATTTTCTATTTGTTTACCCCCAGAAAGTATGAAAAATGGCTAATTTTCTTTCAAACTTTGCTGCTGTTACATTTATTCAAACCCTGAAGAATCTCCATTATTGACATTATTTACATTATTTGCATTTGACCAATATTTGTCCTCATCTTGTTTTTTGTTAACACATTTCAGCTGATATACCCTACAGCCTTCTTCAGGTGTCTTGGAGAAATTTTGAACCTGGGTTCTCATTCCTAAGATATTTTTCGATGTTGTTATTATAATTATTATTATTATTATTATTATTATTATTATTATTATTATTATTATTATTATTATTATTATTATTATTATTATTATTGTTATAATACTAACCCCAAGATTCCGAGTTTGATTCCAAGCAGTGACCTGAACAATAACAATAATGATATAATAATAATAATAATAATAATAATAATAATAATAATAATAATAATGATAATAATAACATCGAAAAATACCTTAGGAATGAGAACCCAGTTTTGAAATTTCCCCAAGACACCTGAAGAAGGCTGGAGGGTATATCAGCCGAAACGTTGTGTTAGCAACAAACAAGATGAGGACAGATATCCGTCGAATGTAAATAATGTAAATAATATACATAATTCCTCATCTCTTAAATATAGAACCTGAAGAATCTCTTTCAATACATGGCAATGATGCTCCACCACTACTTCTGCTCGTGATCAGAGATGCACATATGACCAGTCACTAATGGACACACTCAAGTGGCTAAGGTTAAGCAGGTCTGTGGTATTGAGCAGAATATTTGCTATAATGATATTTCTGCTACAGCAACACTGTGCTATATCTGTCTGAAATGTAATGGAAAATAGGTCAGTTTCAATATATTGGCATCTAGGTCACAAAAGCAAAGTTTGAAGGGAATAGTAGTAATTTCCTTTGATTTCTAGATAGAAGCAAATAGGAAGTAACACTTACTGACCAAAGACAAAGAGAAATTAAAATTTTGCATAGGCACAGAAGCAGCTGTGTAGTAAGTAGCTTGCTTACCAGCCTCATGGTTCCAGGTTCAGTCCCACTGCGTGGCCCTTGGGCAAGTGTCTTGTACGATAGCATCGGGCTGACCAAAGCCTTGTGAGTGGATTTGGTAGATGGAAACTGAAAGAACCCCATCGTATATATGTATATATATATATTTGTGTGTGTGTTTGTGTGTCTGTGTTTGTCCCCCCCCACCACCACCACCACCAACATCACTTGACAACTGATGTTAGTGTGTTTAAGTCCCCATAACTTAGCAGTTCGGCAAAAGAGACCGATAGAATAAGTACTAGGCTTACAAAGAATAAGTCCTGGGGTCTATTTGCTCGACTAAAGGCAGTGCTCTTGCATGGCTGCAGTCAAATGACTGAAACAAGTACAAGAGTAAAAGAGTAAAGAGAGAGTGTAATGCATCTATCAAATGCAAAAAGCATTTGTATTTGACAGAGTAATCTTAACACTAAAGAGTTAAAGAATAAATAGTCTTGTTTTGTCATAATATTTTCAAATAAGGATGTTATAATTTGTTCTTTTGTTTACCTCTTAATATAATTGTTCTCAGTTTCGCCAAAGTTGACTTTGCTTTTCATCCTTTCAGGGTTGATAAATTAAGTACCAGTTGTGTGCTGGGGGTCAATCTAATCTAATCGACTGCACTCCTCCCCCAAAATTTCAGGCCTTGTGCCTAGAGTAGAAAAGAATATAATTTCTTTGAATATTCTTCAGAAAGATGGCGTGTGGCTTAGTGGTAAGGGTGTCAGCACCATGATTGTAAGATTGTGGTTTCAATTCCTGGACCGGGCGACGCGTTGTGTTCTTGAGTAAAACACTTCATTTCACATAGCTCCAGTCCACTCAGCTGGCAAAAATGAGTAACGCTGCGATGGACTGGTATCCCGTCCAGCTGGGGAACACAAACGCCATAGAAACCGGGAAACTGGGCTCATGAGCCTGGCTAGGCTTTAAAAGGGCGCATTTATTTTTTTATTTTATTCTTAAGAAAGCTATAAGAATAGTATTTAGACAAAGACCTATCATTAAGTCTTCCTTAAAACTTTCACAAATTGCAAGACACTTTAAAAGCAGAAAGGGTAGAAAAAGCAATAATAATTATTATTATTTCTACAAAAGGTACAAGGCTTGAAATTTGGGGAAATGGGTTGATCAATCATTTTAACCCTAGTGTTCAAATGGCACTTATTTCAGCTACCCTGAAAGAATGAAGAGCAAATTTGACATTGGAAGAATTTGAACCTAGAGCATAAGTCCATAAGAAATGCTGCAAAGCATTTCGTCTGACAAATCCTATCTGTAATTCTCCAGATGAAGATTCAGAACTACAGATGTGCTTGATGTGGACACAGCTTTAAGTATCTCCCCTTATATACACCACACGCTAGGTTCAAATTTTAGCACAAGGCCAGCAATTACAAGGAAGGGCATAAGTTTATTACATCAACCCCAGTGCTCAACTGGCACTTATTTTATTGACCTTGAATACATGAAAAGCAAAGTTGACCTCAGTAAAATTTGAACTCAGAATGTGAAGATGAACAAACATGGCTAAGCATTTTGTTCTGCACAGTAATGATTCTTATTTCTTTATTGCCCACAAGGGGCTAAACATAGAGGGGACAAACAAGGACAGACAAAGGGATTAAGTCGATTACATCGACGCCAGTGCATAACTGGTACGTAATTATTCAACCCCAAAAGGTTGAAAGGTAAAGTCGACCTCAGCCAAATTTGAAATCAGAATGTAGCGGCAGACGAAATACCACTAAGCATTTCGTCCTCTGTGCTAACGATTCTGCCAGTTCGCCACCTTATATACACAACATATTGATACATATTGATCATGAAGACATATGGCCTAGTGGTTTGGGTGTTGCACTTGCAATTTTAAGATTGTGGTTTCAATCCCCAGAACAGGTAGTGTGTTGTATTTTCACATTGCTTCAGTCCCTTCAGTGTGAATGAATAACCCTACAATGTACCAACATCCTATTCAGGGGTAATGTTGTGATTTTGGTCCCTTATACACACCATAGAAACTGGGTAACTGGCTCCAAGAGTCCAAGGACTCAATACAGTACTTCACTACATATTGTTAAACTTCCTATTTCTCTTCAGGTAATATTGATTTCGAGAAAGGCCTTACAACATGGATGAACGTTATTGATGATGACTTCGACTGGCTGATTGGCACTGGAAAGCGATACTATAATTACGATGGTCCACGGAAAGATCATACATTGAAGACCTTTTATGGTAAGATATCCAAATACATTTTTGAAACATGTATGTGTGGGGATGGGGTATGGGTCATGTGAAAAAGAAGTTTGCTTTGGAATCATGGAGTTTAAGATTCATTGACACTGTATGGACATAAAAATATATATATTATATATATCTGTAAATGTAATATGTGACAATTATTCGGTAGCCATGATAAAACTCCGAGTTTCGGATGTTGGGGTGGAAATCCACACCGCCATCTCTTCAGTTATCCAGGTGAATAACTGAAGAGATGGCAGCGTGAATTTCCACCTCGGCATCCGAAACTCGGAGTTTTATCATGGCTACTGAATAATTGTCACATATTACATTTACAGATAAATTCCTCTATTTACATAATATTGAGGTCTCTTTCATTCTTTTGTTGTCTTACCATTTTTATCAATATTATATATATATATATATATATATATATATATATATATATATGTGTGTGTGTGTGTGTGTGTGTGTGTGTGTGTGCAGGAGTGGCTGTGTGGTAAGTAGCTTTCTTACCAGCCACATCATGATTCCGGGTTCAGTCCCACTATGTGACACCATGGGTAAGTGTCTTCTACTATAGCCTCAGGCTAACCAAAGCCTTGTGACAGAAACTGAAAAAAGCTTGTCGTGTGTGTGTGTGTGTGTGTGTGTGTGTGTGTGAGTGTGTGTGTATATTTGTGTGTCTGTGTTTGTCCCCCCACCATTGCTTGGCAACCAATGCTGGAGTGTTTACATGCCCATAACTTAGTGGTTATGCAAAAGAGACCGATAGAATAAGTACTAGGCTTACAATGAACAAGTCTTGGAGTCAGTTTGTTCAATTTAGTCAAATAACTTACTTATCATTTAGTAAAATAACTTACCATTAAGCTAGTGTTAAGAGCATAAATTGTGATTAAGGTTTGGTGGAAGATTCTAATTCAGAACTTTTGAAAACAATACATTTGTACTACAGAACCAGAGGTGATTTCAGGCGGGTTGATATCAAAAGTGTTAAGAGTTTGTGAACCAGCAAAAAATAGACATGTTGTCTTTCCCCAATCCACATTTGACATTATTGAACTAGTTCACATGCAGTCAAGGCACAGTTATCTGAAGATTTATTAAAGTAAAGATGTTTTTCGGTTCTTTTTACCCTGTCGGTAAGCCTGACTCTAGCCTCATCTCATCCTTGTGTTTATTTCTATGATGCAGATATTTTTTCCAATGACCGAGTCATCTTCTCACTGCTGTCTAGAAGAATTATTTTCCTAGTATCAACCACAGTCAAGATCTTGAGCAGAATTTGTTCGTTTCTCATCATCCTTGTTTAACATCTGCTTTCCATGCTGGCATGGGTTGGATGGATTGACATGGAGCTGGTCAGCAGGAAGCTGTCCAGACTCCAGTTGTCTCTTGAGTCATGGTTTCTATGGCTGGATGCCCTTCCTAGTGCCAAGCACTTATGTGCTGGGTGCTTGTCACATGCTACCGGCATGGGTGCATTTATATATATATATATATATATATATATACTAGCAGTATCGCCCGGCGTTGCTCGGGTTTGTAAGGGAAATAACTATATAAGCATTTTTAGAGAGTTACTTCCCTTATAGATGCCAATTCGGGCTTTCTTAGCCATTTCTGTCTTGGTGTCTTCAAGCCATGAAGTCGTTGTTCTAAAAGAACGCTGGTCTCCTTGACAACGCTTTACGACGTTGATTTCCTTACACTCCCTTCCCCACAGCTTCACAAGGGAGGGAAGAAGGGGGAGAAGCAAACAGGTGCAGGTGTGACCATGGACGCCAACTCCGCCGCCATCGACACACGAAAAATTATGCATTAAAATGGAATAAAAAATGATGTTAAATTATTTTTAAATCGTAGACTCATCATAGACACGCGCTAATACTCAGACGGGCTCGATATGAATCACGACTATAAGATACCCGAATTTGGTTAAACTGCACCGCAAAATGTGGGAGTAGTTAGGAATCTAAATCGAAGGGGACAGACACTCACACAACTACAGTTTTATATATATAGATATATATGGGTGCAAGTGAGACCATAACCCGTGGCCTCTACCTGGGATGTAGCCAGTCCACTTATGCATACCTTTCCTTCTTGGGACACAAAACTCTACTTGTGAAAACCTGTTGAGGCAAGTGAAAATCAAAATCAAAATCGATCAACACCAATGGAAATTGTAGCTGTGATACGAGTGCCAGTGGCACATAAGAGAACCATCCGAATGTGGCTGTTGCCAGCGCTGCCCCGACTGGCCTCCGTGCCAGTGGCACGTAAAAAGCACCATCCAATCGTGACCATTACCAGCCTCGCCTGACCTCCATGCCGGTAGCACGTAAAAAGCACCATCCGATCATGGCCATTTGCCAGCCTCATCTGGCCCCTGTGCCGGTGGCACGTAAAAAGCACCCACTACACTCACAGAGTGGTTGGTGTTAGGAAGGGCATCCAGCCGTAGAAACATTGCCAGATCAGATTGGGCCTGGTGCAGCCTTCTGGCTTCCCAGACCCCAGTTGAACCGTCCAACCCTTGCTAGCATGGAAAGCGGATGCTAAACGATGATGATGATGATATATAGCAATAAGAAAATGGAGGGGATCAATAGGTGGTTCATCAACTTTTAGACATTATATTATGTCAACTTATTTATTTATTTACTAAAATGACAATTACAAGAATATACATACATGTATAACATATAATGCTTTACATATAAAATATCATCATCATCATCATCATCATCATTTAGCGTCCGTTTTCCATGCTAGCATGGGTTGGACGGTTCTACTGGGGTCTGTGAAGCCAGAAGGCTTCATCAGGCCCAGTCAAATCTGGCAGTGTTTCTACAGCTGGATGCCCTTCCTAACGCCAACCACTCCGTGAGTGTAGTGGGTGCTTTTAACGTGCCACCGCAATATATTAATATATAAGGATATCAGTAATTTATATTCCTGTGTGTTAAATTTTAATAATTACTGGTATCCTTATATTGATTTTGATTTTGATTTTTCCAGTTTCAGCTTATGAGCTGTGGCCATGCTGGGGCACCGCCATATATTAATATATTTTATATGTAAAGCATAATATGTTATACATGTATGTATGTTCCTGTAATTGTGATTTTAGTAAATAAATAAATAAATAAATACATGCAGTACCAGCACAGGTGCGTCAACACAGCCCCAGCACGGATGCATTTGAAGTAGGAAAGACACCTGAAGGGACAAGCCTGTATGTGGAAGACAACAATTTTATTTACCTTGACATGTCTTATCAAGTATAACAAATCACCACATCTTCCACTCCCTTGTCATTTCCTCTGTGAGGCCCAGCATCCAAAGATGTTTGTCTTGTTTGTTCCTTCTTGAGCCATGCCTGGCTCATAAGGGCCAGTTTCCCGGCTTCTTGGCATATAGGTTCTCCACCTGGACGGGACGCTGGTCCGTCACAGATAAGCTGCAATATGCAAGAGGAAAGAGTG
This sequence comes from Octopus sinensis, assembly GCF_006345805.1. NCBI lineage: Eukaryota > Metazoa > Mollusca > Cephalopoda > Octopoda > Octopodidae > Octopus > Octopus sinensis. The sequence continues at coordinate 13,256,730 of NC_043003.1, forward strand.
AAAGAAAGTTGTGGCGAAAGAGTCAGCAGAAGTTCGCCATGACCTTCTGCCAGAGCCGCGTGGAGCTTAGGTGTTTTCGCTCATAAACACACACATCGCCCGGTCTGAGATTCGAACTCGTGATCCCTCGACCGCGAGTCCGCTGCTCTAACCACTAGGCCATGTGCCTCCACAGCATCCAAAGATCCTTTCTTATCACTTCGTCCTATGTCTTCTTAGGACTACCCCTTCCACATGTACCCTCCACAGTTAGAGCTCGACGCTTCTCTATACAGCTGTCCTCATCCATAAGCATCAACATGACCAAACCAACACAGTCTTCTCATTATTTGATTCTATCTATCTGTCTAGTATCTGCACAGTTACAAAAGTTTATTTGTATATCTAAAAGACTCCATTTTATTTTATAGGTCACTATTTGCTTTTGAGGGCTTTGTCCCCGTTCAAACCTGGAGATCATGCTCTTCTCATCAGTGAATCTTTGGATGGTTCAATGCACCAATGCATGAGATTTTGGTATAGAATGTCTGGACAAGGTATTGGTACTCTCAGATTCATAATGGTACAGCTTGGTTCCAATGTTACCAGTTGGGTTTTATCAGGCTCTCAAAGTACATTTTGGAGATTAGGCCGCTTCCCAATAGCAAGTAACAAACCATTCCAGGTAAAATATTTATTTCTTGATCAACAATTAATAGTTAACAATACTTTCAATGGACATTACGCTTTTTTTCCCTCTTCCTTCCTTACTCTATATTTCATTTACTACCATACCAACAGCTTGTGTTATCCTAATTACCACCTAGCTCAATTATACAACTTGACCAAGTGATAAAGGTGTTTCACTCATTATCCTGCAATAATGGTCTCAGTTCTCAGACTGGGCAGAACACATTAGTTCACACTGCTCTTCTTCACTCAATTATAAATGAATAAATATATATATATATCATCATCATTTAACGTCCGCTTTCCATGCTGGCATGGGTTGGACGGTTCAACTGGGGTCTGGGAAGCCAGAAGGCTGCACCAGGCCAGTCTGATCTGGCAGTGTTTCTACAGCTGGATGCCCTTCCTAACACCAACCACTCCGTGAGTGTAGTGGGTGCTTTTTACGTGCCATATATATATATATAATTATTTGAGGGAATATTAATCCAAACTTACAGGGAAAAAAATTCAATTTAGAAATACTAAATCAAATTTCACACAATATAATATATATATATATAATTATTTGAGGGAATATTAATCCAAACTTACAGGGAAAAAAATTCAATTTAGAAATACTAAATCAAATTTCACACAATATAATATATATATATATATATATATATATATATATATATATATATATATTCCAAGAAAGTTAGAGGTAGTGAATCCAACCAACTAAGGGATAATATCTATCCAATATACTGCTGGTAGAATACCCAATTATTAATACACAAGTGTTTTTTATTGCATTGCAATTACATTATCTGGTGTATTAAATGGGTGAAGGTAAAGAGATATTTTACCATTAATTCATAAACCAATAAGAAAATGGAGGGGATCAATAGGCGGTTCACCAACTTTTAGACATTATATTATGTCTATTTATTTATTTATTTACTAAAACAACAATTACAAGAATATACATACATGTATAACATATTATGCTTTACATATAAAATATATTAATATATAAGGATACCAGTAATTTATATTCCTGTATGTTATACGAGGGGCGTTCAATAAGTAATGCCCCTGACCCACTTCCCATAGCAGTAGAGCAACGAAACGTGGCACAGTTATTAGTCTTTTTCTACATAGGAACAACCCAGAGTTACGCATTTCTCCCATCGTTTGATGCGGCTCTGGAGACCGTTTTTGTAGAAGAACCCAGCTTGGTCCTCCAACCACGACGTGACTTCAGAAATCAAGGCTGCATCATCTGGGAAACGCTTTCCTTTCAAAAACAACTTCATGATTGGGAAGAGGTGAAAATCAGAGGGTGCAAGGTCAGGAAAGTAGGGGGGATGGGGAGGAGTTCATAGCCATACGCCTGTGCTTCTGATCTGGCGACAAGCGAGTTGTGGACCGGAGCGTTGTCCTGCAGGAGGAGGATGCCTTTGCTGATCTTGCCCCGCCTCTTGATTTTGATAACTTCTCTTAATTTCCTCAAAAGGGAAGCATAATAGGCTCCTGCAATTGTGGTACCCTTTGCCAGGAAATCTGTCATCACTACTCCGTCCTGGTCCCAGAAGACTGTGAGCATGACCTTGCCAGCGGAGGACTGCACCCTTGCCTTCTTTGGAGGGGGTGAGTCACGGTGCTTCCACTGCATTGACTGGGCTTTGGTCTCTGGATCATCGTGATGGACCCAGGTTTCATCTTGTGTAATCAGTCTTTTGAAAAATTTTGACTCATCTTCTTGGCACATCTCCAAATTCTCCCTCGAGCACTCGACGCGTTCTTGCTTCTGGAAAGGCGTGAGCAACCTGGGAAGCCATCTGGCAGACACCTTTTGCATATGCAAATGGTCATGAATGATAGTTTCCACAGACCCGGTACTAATCTTGACCTCATGGGCTATTTGGCGAATAATTATGCGTCGATCTTCCAAAATGGCAGCCTCAACTTGACGGACAGATGCCTCATCAATGGCAGAAGGGGGCGACCAGATCTGGGAGCTGTTTCCACAGAGTTCCGACCATGTTTGAATTCACGATGCCAGCGTTTTACAAGGTCATATGATGGGGCATCATCACCATAAGTTACTTTCATTTCATCAAAAGTCTCCTGTGGTGTGCGTCCTTTCAAATACAAAAACCCGGATCACTGCTCGACACTCAACAGGCTCCATTTCACACTTGACTCGGTTCAAACACCTGTAAATCAGAAACCACAATTAATTCAGAGCTGTAATTTGCCACTTACTCTATAGAGATATAAATGATTGCACATGCAAAATTTCAGCTAGATCAAACAAATGCAAGTGGGTCAGAGGCATTACTTATTGAACGTCCCTCGTATTTTAATAATTAAGCAGAATTTTTCTGCTTAATCTTGATACAGGATGGAGTGCAATTGGTGCATTGATTGATAAATTTTCTTGTTCAGTTATCAAATCATCTGTATTTTCTGTACAACCCTTGGTTTTTGTTGGAGGCTAACCAGCTGCTGTTATCATGATCTCCAAAGCGGTGCCTCAGCATGGCCACAGTCCAATGACTGAAACAAGTAAAAGACAAGAGACGACATCTATGTCTATGATGGCATTCAAATAATCATTATTTTGATTTTGCATTTGATTTTTATAATTTTCAAAAACTGAAAGTGTTTTTTCTTCCTCAGATCATCATTGAAGGGGTTCGTGGAAGCAGTAACAGAGTTAATTTTGCTATTGATGACATCGAATTCAACAATAAGAAATGCTCTCGTAAGTGAAAATTCTCTTTTATCAAATCAAACTGCAGATATAGTTCTATATTTAAGAGACGAGGAATTATTTACATTATTTACATTATTTACATTTGACGAATCAAAATCGAAATCAAATTCGATGACTGGCATCAGTGCTAGTGAAGCGCTGAGAGCACCATCCGAGTGTGATCATTGCCAGAGTGGCTAACTGGCTTCTGTGCCGGTGGGACGTAAAAAGCACCCTTCGAGCGTGATTGTTACCAATGTCGCCTCACCGGCACTTGTGCCAGTGGCACGTGAAAAAACATTCGAGCGAGGTCGTTGCCAGTGCTGCTGGACTGGCTCCTGTGCAGGTGGCATGTAAAAAACACCATTTGAGTGTGGCCATTGCCACTACTGCCTGACTGGCCCTCTTGCCAGTGACACGTAAAAGCACACACTACACTCTCAGAGTGGTTGGCATTAAGAAGGGCATCTCGCTGTAGAAACTCTGCCAGATCAAGATTGGAGCTTGGTGTAGCCATCTGGTTTGCCATTCCTCAGTCAAATCGTCCAACCCATGCTAGAATGGAAAGCAGACATTAAACGATGATGATGATGATGATGACAGATATTTGTCCTCATCTTGCTTGTTGTTAACACAACATTTCGGCTGATATACCCTCCAACCTTCATCAGGTGTCTTGGGGAAATTTCAAACCTGGGTTTTCATTCCTAAGGTATTTTTCGATGTTATTATTATTATTATTCAGGTTATAGCCTGGAATCGAACTCAGAATCTCAGGGTGAGTTGCCTGCACTCTTAACCACTATGCCACGGGCATATGGCATAGTGGTTAAGAGCACAGGCCAATAATCCCAAGATTCTGAGTTCAATTCCAAGCAGTGACCTGAATAATAATAATAATAATAATAATAATAATAATAACATCGAAAAATACCCTAGGAATGAGAATCCAGGTTTGACATTTACCCCAAGATACCTGGCAAAAGCTGGAGGGTATATCAGCTGAAATGTGTTAACAACAAACAAGATGAGAACTAATAATGTAAATAAAGTAAATATTGTAAAAACTGTAAATAATGTAAATAATGTAAAATGCAGATGTGTTATAACTCTTGAAGCAGAATTTGTTCTCCTTATGGTGGTGAGCTGGCAGAAACATTATCATGCCAGGCGAAATGCTTAGGGGTATTTCGTCTGTCTTTACGTTCTGAGTTCAAATTCCACTGAGGTCAACTTTGCTTTTCATCCTTCTGGAGTCGATAAATTAAGTACCAGTTGCATACTGGAGTCGATCTAATCAACTGGCCCCAACTCCCAAAATATTTCGGGCCTTGTGTCTCGAGTAGAAAAGAATTTGTTCTCCTTGTTACCAATATTACCAACAGCTGCAAGCTTAAATGATTTTTGTTCTTCTAAGTTAAACATTGTGGTGGTGCGTCGCTTAGTGGTTAGGGTGTCAGCATCATGATCGTAAGATTGTGGTTTTGATTCCTGGACCAGGCGACGCGTCGTGTTCTTGAGCAAAACACTTCATTTCACGTTGCTCTAGTCCACTCAGCTGGCAAAAATGAGTAACGCTGTGATGGACTGGCGTCCCATCCAGATGGGGAACACATACACCATGGAAACCGAGAAACCAGGCCCATGAGCCTGGCTAGGCTTTAAAAGGGTGCATTTATTATCATTTTAAGTTAAACATTGGTTGTTGTTAAATACTTTGAAATTGGTGCATGTGTGATTGTGTGGTAAGATGCTTGCTTCCAAACCACATAGCTTTTGGGCTCAGTCCCACTGTGTGGCACCTTGGGCAAGTGTCTTCTACTCTAGCCCCAGGCCCACCAAAGATATGTGAGTGGATTTGTTAGATGGAAACTGAAAGAATCCTGCCATATGTATGTTTGTGTATGTGTTTGGCAAACCATCACTACTTGATATCTGTAACTTAGCAGTTTGGCAAAAGAGACCAATAGAATAAGTACAAGGTTTATAAAAAAAGTCTGTGTGTGTGTTTGACAACCTATCACCACTTGACAACTGGTATTGGTTTGTTTACATCCCTGTAACTTAGCAGTTTGGTGAATGAGAGAATAAGTAACAGACTTTAAAAGAAAAAATAAGTATTGAGGTTGATTTGTTCAACTAAAACCCTTCAAGGTGATGCCCCAACATGGTCGCATTCTAATGATTGAAACAAGTAAAAGATAAAAGATAAAAAACGAAAGACAACCTTATAATGGCTAACACTGAAAATAATGGCCAGATATAAAATCTTTTAAACAACTTGCATATAATCTTTTGTTTTTGTACTTGGTGACCCTGCCAGTGTTGGGGTCACTTAAAAAGCATCAAGTCTACACTGTGAAGTGGTTGGCATTTGGAAGAACATTTAGCTGTAAAAACCTTGCCAAAACTGACCTCACCTGTGCTTGTCCCACGTAAAAAAGCACTTGTTCCACTCTGTGGAGTGGTTGGTGTTAAGAAGGGCATCCAGCTGTAAAAAAACCTTGCCAAAACTGACCTCACCTGTGCTTGAGCCACATAAAAAAGCACTTGGTCCACTCTGTGGAGTGGTTGATGTTAAGAAGGGCATCCAGCTGTAAAAAACCTTGCCAAAACTGACCTCACCTGTGCTTGAGCCACATAAAAAAGCACTTGGTCCACTCTGTGGAGTGGTTGATGTTAAGAAGGGCATTCAGCTGTAAAAACCTTGCCAATACTGACCTCACCTGTGCTTGAGCCACATAAAAAAGCACTTGGTCCACTCTGTGGAGTGGTTGATGTTAAGAAGGGCATCCAGCTGTAAAAAACCTTGCCAAAACAGACACAGAAGTATGGTGCAGTCTTTTACCTGACCAGCTCCTGTCAAACTGTCCAACCCATGCTAGTACAGAAAGAGAATTTCAAACGATGATGTTGATGATGATGATGACAGAATTTTTGCTTGTTTTATTTGTGAACAGTGTTTCCTCGAAAGGCCACGGAACTTCCTACGACATCGACAATTCCAAGTTCAGTAACCACAGCACTTCCACCAAGGACAACACCAAGTAAGTAATAGTCTTATAATAACCGAAACATTCTTATGAAAGAGAAACCATTGCCGTACCAGCAAAGTGTTTGCTACATAAATCTATCAGAAATACCTGCTGAAGGATTCCATTCGTTTTCCATTGCTCGGATAGGTAGCTTCTTATCGAGTTGTATTTTTGAAACACATACTGATGGAGCTCTTTCTCTCTATTTCTTTATCTATCTATCTATCTCTTTCTCTCTCTATGTCTCTTTCTCTCTCTCACTCTCTCTATTTATCTATCTATCTATTTTTCTCTTTAGCTCGATCTCTATCTATCTACCTATCTCTTTCTCTCTCTAATTCTCTTTCTTTCTCTCTCTCTCTATCTATCCCTTTCTCTCTCTATGTCTCTTTCTCTACCTCTCTCTCTCTCTCTATCTATCTATCTATCTATCCATCCATTTTTCTCTCTCTCTATCTATCTATCTATCTGTTGATCTCTTTCTCTCTTTAACTCTTTTCTCTCTCTCTCTCTCTCTCTCTCTCTCTCTTTTACTGTTTGTCTCTCTATTTATCTCTTTCTCTATCTGTCTGTCTGTCTCTCTCTCTGTCTGTCTCTCTCTCTCTCTATCTCTCTCTCTCTCTCCTTATCCAATAACTTTATCAACTTTGGTGTGCTCCAAGGTTCAGTTTCTTATGCCTCAATGACTCACTTGCTGTCTCTCCCAACAACACCTACTTCCAAACCAGAGGTTCCAAGCTTTTTCGGGCTGCTGCCCCCTTGACACCCAACCCACATTCCTAGCACCCCCAGACCAACTAACCATAACAAACATAGACCTCTTTCTAATGCAAACTCAAAGCAACTGTATTTAACAAATAAAACTTAATCTCATGAACCCATTATTTCGTTACCTTTACATGAATACCTACCCCATTATCGCCCCACTTTTCTTCAGCGCCCCCTTAGGACTTTCCCCCACACCCAAGGGGGCAATACTGCCCACTTTGGGAACCACTGTCCTGCACAGACAATATCATCCTTCATTCTGTGCAAGCCTTCTGCACTTAAGAGTCATCTACATACAACCAAGATGATGATGATGATGATGATGATGATGACAGAATTTTTGCTTGTTTTGTTTGTGAACAGTGTATCCTCGAAACATACAACCAAGTGGCTCATTTACAACTATGATGCTATGTAAATGCAATGAGACAGTAACGCACACAGACAAACACATACATGCACACATATATATATGCATATACATATATAGGCGCAGGAGTGGCTGTGTGGTAAGCAGCTTGCCTACCAACCACATGGTTCCGGGTTCAGTCCCACTGCGTGGCATCTTGGGCAAGTGTCTTCTGCTATAGCCCCAGTCCGACCAATGCCTTGTGAGTTGATTTGGTAGACAGAAACTGAAAGAAGCCTGTCGTATATATGTATATATCTATACGTGTGTTTGTGTGTCTGTGTTTGTCCCCCTAGCATTGCTTGACAACCGATGCTGGTGTGTTTACGTCCCCGTCACTTAGCGGTTCGGCAAAAGAGACCGATAGAATAAGTACTGGGCTTACAAAGAATAAGTCCCGGGGTCGATTTGCTCGACTAAAGGCGGTGCTCCAGCATGGCCGCAGTCAAATGACCGAAACAAGTAAAAGAGTAAAAAAGTAAAGAGGAGGCGCAATGGCCTAGTGGTTAGGGCAGCGGACTTGCGGTCGGAGGATCGCGGTTTCGATTCCCAGACCGGGCGTTGTGTGTGTTTATTGAGCGAAAACACCTAAAAGCTCCACGAGGCTCCGGCAGGAGGTGGTGATCCCTGCTGTACTCTAAAAGGCGGTGCTCCAGCATGGCCGCAGTCAAATGACTGAAACAAGTACCAAAAAAAAAGTATATCAGCACCATCATCGTTTAACATCCATTTTTCCATACTGGCATGTGTATATACATAGGCGTGTGTGTGTGAAGTGTGTGTGTGTGTGTGTGTGTGTGTGTGTGTGTGTGTGTGTGTGTGTGTGTGTGTGTGTGTGTGAAAGAGTGTAAAAATCGGAGAAGGTAAATCAAGACTGCATTTTCAAGCTAAGCTTAACACAACTCATACCACACACACACACACACACACACACCACACACACACACACACACATATATATATATAAATTTAAAATAATAAAGGTGAAAAATTGAATATTAATTTGATTAATATCAATTTAAAACCAGTGGCCTAGCATAATGAAACATCTGAAGATTCAGAAAAATTATATTACATACATATAAGAGGGATGACCACTAAGTGGACATCCATATGATAGAAGTCAACCCCTATGGTCTTACCACAAAGAAAGGAATAGCGGATCTACTTCTAGCATAATGAATGTCCATGTAGTGGTCATCCCTCTTATATGTATTATATATATATATATGAGCAAAACGCCCCCGTCCAATGGATGATGCTTAATCATATCTGCTGAATAAAAAGCAATCAGTGTTTTCTTTTCATTAAAAAATAATTAAGCATACCTTTATTCCAATAAAATTTTTGGTTTTGTTAAATGAAGTTAAGGCAAAAAAAACTTCTTGAGAAACCAAATAGTCTTTCCTTCCTTCATGCCAAGTTTAAAGAAAATATCTCTTTTGCACCTTACTTTTTTGGTCTCTTAAATATACTGCATTTTGTGGCATTATTTCAAGCCAGCCGGCTTTTTTGCGCAAACCGCACATGCATTTTTCTTGCATACGCATAGTATCAATCGCAATAGCTGATGTACTTGCGCATACAAATGCACGTTCCCATGGCTTTATCGATCGCATTCTCACCTGGAATCAATTTTTGTAATTTTTTCAAGACTTATACATGCCCTGATACCATTGGTATCTACATATCAAATTTGAGCGCAATTGGATGGGGGATGCCCGAGATCCTAGAACACACACACACAGACAGACAGAACGGCAGATGAGCTGGCAGAAACGTTAGCACGCTGGGTAAAATGCTTAGCGGCATTTCGTCTGCTGCTATGTTCTGAGTTCAAATTCCGCCGAGATCAACTTTGCCTTTCATCTTTTCGGGGTCGCACTGAGGTTGATATAATCAACTTAATCCATTTGTCTGTCCTTGTTTGTCCTCTCTGTGTTTAGCCCCCTATGGGTAGTAAAGAAATAGATATGTATATATATATATATATATATATATATATATATATATATATATAAGCACATAAAAACATACACCCATAAACACACACATACACATATTAATAACTATTTATATTTTTTACAATTTTACAGCACCAACTCAATACGACTGCACTTTTGAAAAAGATATGTGTTCTTGGACTAATGATGTTAAAGCCGATTTCAAATGGGCTAGAGCTCAAGGCCCATCGGGACACTATAAGAGTGGCCCAACAACAGACCATACCTCTGGAACAAGTAAGTGTGTTAATCAATAATATATTAAGTTAACCCTTTAGCATTTAAATTGGTCATATCTCTCTCATTACAGTCTCTATCTTTCTCTATCTCTTTCTCCCTTTCAATCCATTGTTGTGCCATCAGCCTGCCATTAGTCCATATCAATACTTCTATAATATTTCTCTGTTGCTCCTTTTCACCTCCACACGTGACCCTGGGTCTTGAACCACACAAGCGACAATCCAAAAAACATTTACGCCTGCTGGTACGCCATTCACTCTGATCTTCATGGTTCTCTTTGAGAAGCAGTTGGGATAGAGGACTATTCAGTCCACCGGGGTGACACTGCATGTCTTTGCGCAAGGTCCTCACTTTTAAAGAGGACCTCAATCTGGCAAACTGCCTCCTTCTCTGTATATGAGCCACATATATTAAAATGTCTCTGAGGGCCTTCTCAGCATGACTAACGGACACTATTTCAGCCCCTCGGGTTTTGCATGATACACATCTGAAATAAATGGTCTTCCCCTCTTTCGCCTTTATTAATTCAGGTGGTACTAGTACTGTGGCCTTACTACACTCAAATTGGATGATACCTTTTGCTTTTGTAAGAAAAGTACCAGTCAAATACTGGGGTCAGTGTAATGAATTGCCTCTCCTCTCAAACTGCTGGCCTTGTACTGAATTAAGGAAGAAAAGTATTATGGCATACATACATTTTATGTAGCGAGTAAATGTGTGTTTGTATATGTATATACATTGTATTAACCCTTTAGTGTACAAAATGTCCATAACAGGCCAAACATTTTCTACTTGTTTTATGTTGAAACTGGTCAGTCTGGCCTCTCACACCTACCCAACAATGTCATTGGTAAAATGTCGTTGTTGAAATATACATTCCCAAGGTTGAAATCACAAAGCTTTAAGATAATGCATGATTAAATTAAAAACAATGCGAATAAGCAAACATTACATTTGACAGAATAATCTGAATCCTAAAGGGTTAAATGTTTAAAGATAAGGTAAAAGAGTAAAGACCCCCTTTGGTCATGAATGGGATTGCACCTAGAAAGTTCCCCTCCAAAGCACAAGTCCAGGCAAGGTTGTTTATGGAAGACCAGCAGTCACCCATGCATACCAGCCTCCCCTCTCTATGCCAAGGGTAAAGACCCTCTTTGGTCATGAATGACCATGGGATTGCACCTAGAAAGTTCCCCTCCAAAACACAAGTCCAGGCAAGTTTGTTTATAGAAGACCAGCAGTCACCCATGCATATCAGCCTTTTCTCTCCACATCACCGATGTTATCCAAGGGAAAGGCAAAGTCTGATACAGTTTGGCACCGGTACATCACAGCTCATTTCTACAGCTGAGTGAACTGGTGCAATGTGAAATAAAGTGTCTTGCTCAAGAACACAACACACAGCCTGGTCTAGGAATTGAACTCACTACCTCATGATTGTGAGCCTAACACTCTAACCACTGAGTCCAAATGTATATGTATATTTGTACATGATAACATTTCTGTGCAATTCAGAATGCAGAGTCTAATTCCTATGAAGGTCAATTGTTTTTCCATTTTTTTAAATGATGTTATATATAATATTTCATATCCTCAGAAGACGGCTGGTATATTCTGTCAAAGAGATCGTGGCGCTCTAAATCTTACTCAAAGGCACGTATTGTTGGTCCAAGCATCCCTCCTTCTCAGACACGATGTCTGAACTTTTGGTATCACATGTACGGAGCCTATGTGAATCAGCTACAAGTAAATGTCACACAAGGAACAACTACCAAAAAATTATGGGTGAAAACAGGTGACCAGGGCAATTTATGGAGACAAGCTTTTATTCACATGGATAAGAGTGCATATAAAACTAATTACAAGGTAAGACTATAGAATTTTAAATGATCTATCTTTTCTCTTTTTTTTTTCTTTTTTTACTCATTTCAAACATTTGATTGTGGCTATGCTGGAGCAATATCTTGAAGGGTTTTGTCGAACAAATCGACTACAGTACTTTGTTTTTTTTAAAGACTTGTGTTTTGCTGAACTACTAAGTTATGGGGATGTGAACAAACCAACACTGGCTGTTAAGTGGTGGTGGTGGTGGTGGTGGACAAACACAACATAAACACATAGACACAGATACACACATACACGAACACACACACACACACACACACACACACACACACACACACACACACACACACACACACACACACACACACACACACACACACACACAAACATAGACATACACACCTGCTCAGAGGCCTGCATGAAGTTTTCCAAAAATGTTCATCATTCTTGACACAATTAAGGGGATCTTAGGCAACTGAAACCTGAGTGTCTTTTTGGTCAGCTGAAAGCAGTTTGGGCACAAACTTGGCAGACACGTGTCTCATACCCACATCTTCAGTGATAATGGACTGATCTGAACCATATCTAATCTGCACATCCTCTGATAACTCACAAATGATGATTCGACAATTTCCCCTCAGAGATGCACATACATCTGCAATGTTTTTCTCAGTTCTGCTGGTTGCAGGTCTCCCAGAACGTTCATCACTATCAACATATTTTGGCCATCTTGGAAACATCTGAATCACTCATACACTTGTGTGCAGCTCATACACTCCTCTCCATACACTTTCTGCAATTTTGCATAAGCCTATGAGCAGGGTTTTTTTTTTTTTGCCATAAAACACACCAACCAATCGTGACCGTTTCCAGCCTCCCCTGGCGCCTGTGCCGGTGTCACATAGAAAACACCCACTACACTCACAGAGTGGTTGGCGTTAGGAAAGGCATCCAGCTGTAGAAACACTGCCAGATCAGACTGGAGCCTGGTGCAGCCTCCTGACTTCTCAGACCCCGGTCGAACTGTCCAACCCATGCTAGCATGGAAAACGGACGTTAAACAATGATGATGATGATGATGATCAATGCGGCGATCGCATACTACACACATTCCTTTCAAGCATTGCTGTAAACATTGAAGTGAGCTAGAACGTTAAAATTTAGTGCACATGCACAGCAGAGTCCAAGGTCAATCTGTGCTGAGCAGCTTTACTCTGTGTGCTTTATATAAAGAGAGGGTAAAAAACCCCTTTGGTCATGAGATTGCGCCTAGAAAGTTTCCTTCTAAGGCACAAATCTGGGTAAGGTTGTTTATGGAAGACCAGCAGTTGCCCATGCGTATCAGCCCCCCCCCCTTCTCCATGCCACTGATATTACCCAAGGGAAAGACCAAAGACCGATATAGCTTAGCACCAGTGATATCGCAACTCATTTTTACAGCTGAGTGAACTGGAGCAACATGAAATAAAGTGGCACAAGTCTGGACAATCTTGTTTATGGAAGACCAGCAGTCGCCCATGTATACCAGCCTCCCCTCTACATGTGACCAATGTTATTCAAGGGAAGGGCAAAAGCTGATACAGCTTGGTATCAGTAACATCGCAACTCATTTCTACAGCTGAGTGAACTGAAGCAACATGAAATAAAGTGTCTTGCTCAAGAACACAACACACAGCCCAGTCCAGGAATAGAACTCACTACCTCATGATTTTGAGCCTGGTGCTCTAACCACTGAGCCATGTGCCTTTACAAAAGATAATGTGTGTGTGACCCCCTTCGGTCATGAATGACCATGGGATTGCACCTAGAAAGTTACCCTCCGAGGCACAAGTCTGGGCAAGGTTGTTTATGGAAGACCAGCAGTCGCCCATGCATACCAGACTCCCCTCTCCACACCACCGATGTTATCCAAGGGAAAGGCAAAGGGGACAATACAGCTTGGCACCAGTAACGTTGCAGCTCATTTATTAACGTGCAAGTGGCTGAGCACTCCACAGACACATGTACCCTTAACGTAGTTCTCAGGGAGATTCAGCGTGACACAGAGTGTGACAAGGCTGGCCCTTTGAAATACAGGTACAACAGAAACAGGAAGAAAGAGTGAGAGAAAGTTGTGGCGAAAGAGTACAGCAGGGTTCTCCACCACCCCCTGCTGGAGCCTCGTGGAGCTTTAGATGTTTTTATTCAATAAACACTCACAATGCCCAGTCTGGGAATCGAAACCGCGATCCTACGGCTGCGAGTCCGCTGCCCTAACCACTGGGCCATTGCGCCTCCACACGAAAGATAATGTAGTTATATAAATAATGATGTTTTATGACAGCGAAGTAGCTGCTGGGTCAATTAAATCAATGTTTTGCATTCAAAAAGGCTTCGTTTGAACAAACTTCTATAACCTTATCCACTGAGTCTAATTTTCTTTTTATTTTAGATCACATTTGAAGCAGTCGGTGGAATTAATTATCGAGATTTTATTGCACTTGATGACATCCGCTTTACAGTGGGGGCTTGTCATGAAAGTAAGTCTCATTCACCTCCTTGCCTTTTTTTCCTTTACGTTCTCTCTCATGTTTTCCAGTCTAAGTAGAAAAATACAATTTTTGTCCATATGTATGCACGAAATCATTTCTTGGATTCATAGCCAAGAATCAAAACCTTATCCTAGATTTTCATACAATATATATACATATATACATATATCAAAATCGAAATCAAAATCAAAGTGAAATTCGATGACAGGCACCTGTGATAGCGGGTTGCAAAGAGCACCATACGAGCATGATCATTGACAGAGCGGCTAACTGACTTCCGTGCCGGTGGCACATCAAAGGCACCATTGGAGTGTAATCGTTACCAGTGTCGCCTTACTGGCACTTAAGCCCCATGCTAGTAGGGTGCTAAGAGCACCATCCAAGTGTGATCGTTGCCAGAGCGGCTAACTGTCTTCTGTGCCGGTGGCATGTAAAAAGCACCATTCGAGCGTGATCGTTACCAGCATCACCTTACTGGCACCTGTGCTGATGGCATGTGTAACAAGATTCGAGTGGTTGGCGTTAGGAAGGGCATCCATCTATAGAAACTCTGCCAGATCAAGACTGGAGCCTGGTGCAGCCATCTGGTTTGCCAGCCTTCAGTCAAACCGTCCAAACCATGCTAGCATGGAAAGCCGATGTTAAACGATGATGATGATGATGATGATGATGATATACACATATAAATGCATATATATGTGTGTGTGTGTATGTGTGTGTGTGTGTGTGTGTGTGTGTGTGTGTGTGTGTGTGTGTGTGTGTGTGTAGAATTTAGAGACAAGCCACTATTTAGTAATATTGCTCAAGGAGCTGCCTTCTAAGTCTTATAATGTTATCAGCCTCATGTATGCAAACTTGGTCAAGGGATGCACTTTAACACTTGGTGGTTAAAAGATGTTGCTGAAGGGATCTGATACAACATTCAAAGGCATTTTTGATCCATGTTAAGCCTCTGCCACTTTGTTTTTGTTTTAGGTAGAGGTGGTCTACATCACAGTTTACGTGGAAATTATGTGTTCACTAGTATTTTGGGGTTTTCACATCAGTGGCTCAGATCTCATCAAGCATCCAATCAAGCAGCCCAAATGTTGGCAGAAACGTTAGCACACCCGGCGAAATGCTTTGCGGTATTTCGTCTGCCGTTACGTTCTGAGTTCAAATTCCACCAAGGTCGACTTTGCCTTTCATCCTTTCGGGGTTGATTAAATAAGTACCAGTTACACACAGGGGTCAATGTAATCGACTTAATCCGTTTGTCTGTCCTTGTTTGTCCCCTCTATGTTTAGCCCCTTGTGGGTAATAAAGAAATAGGTATGAGTACTGGCACTGCAAACGCATCGTGGGCCATTGTTGTATTGAATGCAAAGTGCTATGACGTCCTAATTTTCTTTATTCGGCAGTAATATTCTTTAGTGACACATGTTTTCTTACAGGTGCCATTGTAAGATGTTTACATCTACCCCTAGATATCTGTAACATTCCTCATCATATATGTATGTATGTATGTATGTATGTATGTTTGAGAAATCTCAAGTCGCGCATGAGAAAGTAAGGAGGGATGTCAGGAAGGGCATCACTGTTACACTTCCAGATGGGAAGGGTCTTCCTATGATACTGACATGCAGTGTCTGTGCAAGACTCTGCCTCAGTAAAGCTGGACTCAAGAGTCATCTTCGTAGTCATAAAGCGAGACAGATTAGTTACACACCATACTAATCATATCTACCAGGCATGTGGAAGAGAGTGTAATTTGGCAGGAGGACTTAAACGACATGCAAAGGTACATGAAGCCCAGTTACAACTACAGCCGGCAATTGCCGGTAAAGGTTTTAGCTACCAATTCTGTACAAGACATTGTAGATCTTTAGCTGGGCTAAAAAGTCACATTTGATCACAGCACCAATAACAGAAAAGCTTCGTGCAGTAGCCATACTCGATAACGAGGGGGCAGCCATCATGTATGTATGTATTTATGTATGTATTTATGTATGTATATTGCTTTTAAAGGCGGTACATAAAGTAGCTAAAGCAATAAAGCATGTTCTTCACTCCTGCTCCAGAGTGTGGGCTGTGGGGTCACTCCAAAATGCTCTATCTACAACGATTTCATCTCAATCGAAGGAGAGGGGCTTTCTCCGTCCGGGTTGCAGATCCCTGGGATAAGCTGCCAGATGAGATAGTGATGATGTCAACGACCGCTCAGTTCAAAGTCTCTCTTGACCAGAAATAGCCTGAACTCTTTGTATGACCACCCTCCCTGTACATAACTCCCTGTCCCCCTACATGGCATTGCTTTTGGTTTTTGAGCCAATAAAAATTGAATTGAATTGAAAAATATGTGGTAGGGATATAGAATCCTAGTGAGCACCTTAATCACATGTACCAGTTATTAATGCCGGCTAACCTTCATGACTGTATATAAATTCCAGTTACTTTTATTTTGCTAACAACAGTTTATCTTCACATTGGTAAATCCATATGTCTCTATAGACACTGCTTTTTTCCAGAAAAATGCAGTCTTTGTAGACACATAGATTTATAAGTGTAAAGATATATTTATAAGTGTAAAGATATTAGTAAATCAAACTACCTAGAGATTTTCATTGTATATATATATATATGTATCATCATCATCATCATCATCGTTTAACGTCCGTTTTCCATGCTAGCATGGGTTGGATGGTTCGACCGGGGTCTGGGAAGCCAGGAGGCTGCACCAGGCTCCAGTCTGATCTGGCAGTGTTTCTATAGCTGGATGCCCTTCCTAACGCCAACCACTCTGTGAGTATAGTGGGTGCTTTTTACGTGCCACCGGCACAGGGGCCAGAGGAGGCTGGTAATGTCCATGATTGGTTGGTGCATTTTATGTGCCACTGGCACAGACACCAGTCAAGGCAGTGCTGGCATCGGCCACATTCGGATGGTGTTTTTTTATATGCCACCGGCACGGGTATCACAACTACAATTTCCATTTGATTTTTATTTTGATGTTGATGTATTTGACTCAATAGATTTCCTCAAGCACAGCAGGTCACCCTACGATCCAAGGTAAGCACAGCAGGCCGTCCTGTGAGCCATGAACTCACTTCATTTGTCTTCGCAGTCACAGCATATCTCCAGAGGTCTTGGTTTTTCGTCATTGCCTCTGTGAGATATATACACACACACACACACACACACACACACACACACACATATATATAATATTATTGATCTTTCTTACAAAAAATATAGAGCTGCTTAAGAAGTGCTCGGGTTGAACCCATGACAAAAGATAAGAATTAAGATGTAAACACAAATTAGTTCTCTTTTTCTCAAATTTTCTTCCATATGGGTTTTATTTACATGTATTTTTATGTAAATTTATATATATTTATGTTTTATAAATATTTTTTAAAATATGCATGTGCATCAATATGTATTAATATGTGTATGTATATGCATTTTAAGTCGAATTTATAAGTGTATGAGTATGATTGCCTAATTTAGGTTTATATCTTAATTCTTATATATATATATATATATATATATATATTTATAAGTTCAGCAAAATTTAGATTCAGATGAATAAGGTATTTAAGTCAAAGGCACCAGAATTTTGTATGGTATTATCCATATAAATCCATGGGGTGATTATAATCAAAATAAGCAACAAGTATATCCAAGGTAATGTGGTACAATCGTTTCATGCTACTTCATTTTATTAAACACTGTAAGTATTACATCAGTTTTAAAATGTCATGCAATCTTCAGCCACTTATAGAAAATTTCTATAAAATTATAGAAAATTTCTATAAGTGGCTGAAGATTGCTCGACATTTTAAACAGTGTTTAATAAAATGAAGTAGCATGAAACGATTGTACTACATTACCTCGGATATACTTGTGGCTTAATTTGAGTATATATATATACATGTGTGTGTGTGTTTGTGTGTAAAAAGGTTGAATTAGATTCGTCCTTTAATTTGAAGGTTTCCAAAATAGATTTCTAATAGTGATTCTTCATATTTTGCTGGTAGCTTATTTGTGTAAATTTGCAAATATGAAAATAATACTTGTATATCTGGTGTGAAATTACGAAAAGAAATCCCAGAAAACTCAACGATTTTGTTAAAAATAAAGAAGAGAAAATGTTAAAATGTATAAGAGAATTTCAATTCTGTTATATATTTTAACATCTTCTCTTCTCCATTTTTAACTAAATTGTTGAGTTTTATGAGATTTCCTTCCATAATTTCATGAGACATCATATACAAGTATGTGTGTGTGTTTGTATAAAGCCAGAGTTTATTTCAAGAAAGCTGAGATAAAACTTTTATTTCCTTATCCAGATAACCCAACATTCTGTGATTTTGAATCAGAGGACAAATGTAATTATACTCATAACAAGAACGCTGACTTTGAATGGACCTGGCACCATGGAAGGACACAAAGCTCAGGAACCGGGCCAACTGCGGATCACACCATGGGAACTCCATCAGGACATTATTTCTACATTGAAACCTCATCCAAGAAAGTGAACCAAACAGCCCAGCTGATTAGTCCTATGTATCATACTGACACACCAACGTGCTTACATTTCTATTATTTTATGTATGGTGATGATATCAATACACTAAATATATATCAGGCGTTTGGGAACCAATTTGATGAATTAAAATCCCCACTGTGGAACATGGAACATTCCCAAGGCCCTAATTGGATTGAAGGCACAGTAACACTTGCTGCACATGGTAACTATACGGTAAGCTATAAGCAATATTATTTGTCTGCTATAAGTTTAAAGGGAAAATTGACATAGAAGAATGATGTACAAAATGTGTTTTTGAATTTAGTTTCATCTCTCGAGATTTTAAGTCCAGATTTTGACATAAGATGGCCAGCTATTACAAATAATATTCTATGAACAATTGGTGCCCTGTTCTCAGCTGTGAGAGTGATGAAGGTGTGCATCAGTTCGAAGGTCTTGTTATGGGACACAAACAAATGTATTGACTTATTTGCACTCAAAACCCATGAGCTGTCATTCCAATACCTCCATCACTAATCCATTTTGACCCATCCACTACTACCACCATCACCACCACCACCACTACGACTACCACCATAACTACAAATGTCTCAAAATCTCATTTCTAAAAGTGAAATACACTTACCAAAAATTTTCAACTCTGTGTCTTGATTCCAATTCCTTATAATCTGGGTTCCTGCTGAGACCAACATTAACTTTTATTATTTTGGTGGGTGATAAAACAAAAAGCACCAATCTGGGAGGGTTTGGGATAGACAGAACTATTTAAACATTAAACAGAATGTCTTGAGGTATCTGTTCCAGTTCTTTGTGTTCTGAATGTGGTACCTGTGCAATAACACGTGTGCTAAGTTGCATTGGCATTACCATTTTCATGGGACTTGAGCTGGGCCATAGAACAAGGAAGACTAAGAACCCCTAATCTCCACAAAACACCCTTATCCAAATCTATACCATGGTGAAGAACTTTCCAGGAGCAAAACCACAAAATCCATAGTCAACCATGATTGAAAAGAGACTTAGATATATTTTTCTACTCTAACGTCAAGGCCTGAAATTTTTGGAGAGCAAGGGCCAGTCAATTAGATCGACCCTAGTATGCAACTGGTACTTAATTTATCAACCCCGAAAGGATGAAAGGCAAAGTCAACCTCAGCAGAATTTGAACTCAGAACGTAATGGCAGATGAAATACTGCTAAGCATTTTGCCCAGCATGCTAACATTTCTGCCAGCTCACTGCCTAAAGAGACTAAAATATTTATTTCTTTACTGCTCACAAGGGGCTGAACATAGAGGGAACAAACAAGGACAGACAAAGGGATTAAGTCGTTTTCATCAACACCAGTGTGAAACTGGTACTTTATTTATTGAGCCTGAAAGGATGAAAGGCAAAGTCGACCTCAGCGGAATTTGAACTCAGAACATAGCGACAGACGAAATACTGCTAAGCATTTTGCCTGGCGTGCTAACATTTCTGCCAGCTCACTGCTTTAGGAGACTAAGATATTGTCTTCACTTGAATGTCTTCCTTTCCTTGGTGTTTTACTTTTTCCTCGTATTTTTCGTAAGGTAGCAAACAGGTAGAAGCGTTAACAAGTCAGACAAATGCTTAACAGCATTTGTACCCCTTCTTCATGTTCTGGGTTCAAATTTAGGGGAGATCGACTTTGCCTTTAATTTTTTCAGGACCCATGAAATAAGTACCTGATGAACAT
Organism: Octopus sinensis; assembly: GCF_006345805.1. Lineage (NCBI taxonomy): Eukaryota > Metazoa > Mollusca > Cephalopoda > Octopoda > Octopodidae > Octopus > Octopus sinensis. The sequence continues at coordinate 13,277,223 of NC_043003.1, forward strand.
TGGAGTTGTAACTGGCTAACCCCCTTCACCAAAATTTCAGGCCCTGTGCATATAGAAATAAATAGAATTATATTTTTCCATAAGGTGGAGTACCGATAGAATTGTTTGCAAGTTGGACAAAATGCTTAGCAGCATTTCTTTTAGCCCTTTGTATTCTAGGGACAAATTCCACCAAGGTTGACTTTGCCTTTCATCTTTTCAGGGTTGGTAAAATAAGTACCAGTTCACCATTGGGATCAATGTAATCGACCAGCCCCCTCCTGCAAAATTTCAAGTCTTGTACCTAGAGTAGAAAGAAACAAAACTATATTTTTCCATTAGGTGGAGAGCTGGTAGAATCATTTGCCTGTTGGACAAAATGCTTAGCGAAATTCTTAGTCTCTTCCAGCTCTTTGTATTCTGGGGACAAATTCTACCGAGGTCAACTTAGCCTTTCATCCTTTCAGGGTTGATAAAATAAATACCTATTTCTTTACTACCCACAAGGGGCTACACACAGAGTGGACAAACAAGGACAGACAAAGGGATTAAGTCGATTACATCGACCCCTGTGCATAAATGGTACTTAATCTATCAACCCCGAAGAGATGAAAGGCAAAGTTGACCTCGGTGGAATTTGAACTCAGCACGTAAAGACAGACGAAATACTGTTAAGCATTTCGCCTGGCATGCTAACATTTCTGCCAGCTCGCCGCCTTCATAGAATAAATACCACTTCGACACTGGTCAATGTAATCAACTTAACCACTTCCTTAAAAATTGCTGGCCCTGTGCCAAAATAGAAGACCTTTAAAATATTCCATTCATATCCCTCTTCTTTTGATATATTTTCCTCAGGTCATATTTGAAGGAATATCAGGAAAAGGCTTTAGAGGTGACATTGCCATTGATGATATTTTCCAAACCAATGGATCATGTCAAACACCAGGTACATTTTTTTTTATTCTGTTTTGTTTTATTTTTTGGTTTGCTTATTATGTGACACCAACGCCAGTGCTTTTTACATGGTTCCATCACCAGTGCTTTTTACATGGCTCCGGCAATAGTGTTTTTTACATGGCACCATCACCAGTGCTTTTATGTGACACCAACGCCAGTGCTTTTTACATGGCTCCATCACCAGTGCTTTTTACATGGCACCAGCAACAGTGTTTTTACATGGTGCCAGCACCAGCACTTTTTATGTGGCTCCAACACCAGTACTTTTCGTGACACCATCACCAGTACTCTTTATGTGACACCAGCACCGGTACTTTGTACTTGCCACCATCACCAGTGCTTTTATGTGATGTCCAATGCCTGTACTTTTTTCATGGCTCCGGCACCAGTACTTTTTATATGGAACCAGCAACAGTGTTTTTTACGTGGCATGAGCACTAGTACTTTTTTATGTGGCTCCAGCACCAGTACTTTTTATATGGAACCAGCAACAGTGTTTTTTACATGGCATGAGCACTAGTACTTTTTATGTGGCTCCAGCACCAGTACATTTTACGTGGCACCAGCATTGTTAATTTCTTCAGAGTGAGCTGAGTGCACAAGTTGTGCTCTGGCAATGGGGATGAAATCCAGGTCATCTGCAGAGATACGAGCAGCATTGTCCATCAGTAAAATGTAATTAGATGTAATTTGTAAATGCAATATGTGCTCATAGCTTTGCATCTAGTTCCACTGCATGGTACCCTTGGAAAGGATCTTCTGTTATGGCTGTAAGCTGACCAAAGCCTTGTAAGTGAATTCAGCAGACAGCAACTGAAAGAAGACTGTCATGTGTGTGTGTGTGTGTGTGTGTGTGTGTGTGTGTGTGTTTGTGTGTGTGTGTGTGTGTGTGTGTATGTCTGTCCGTTCATCTCCGTTGCCCTTTTCGAGCCTAGCCAGGCTCATGGGCCCGGTTCCCCAGTTTCTGTGGCGTATGTGATCCCCCCAGCTGGACGGGACGCCAGTCCACCACAGCATTACTCAAGAAACAAGAAGAGAGTGCGAGAGAAAGTTGTGGTGAAAGAGTACAACAGGGGTCCCCACCACCCCCTGCCAGAGCCTCGTGCTGCTTTTAGGTGTTTTCGCTCAATAAACACACACAATGCCCAGTCTGGGAATCGAAACCGCGAGTCCGCTGCCCTAACCACTGGGCCATTGCGCCTCCACACATATATACATATATATATATATATATATATATATACACACACACACACACATACATACATACATATATATAATGGGGGGGAGTTGTGCCTCTTTGTCTTGACATCACATGGTTGTAAGCGAGAGTCCCCATCACACAAATGGTGGCATTCACTTCTAGTCTTCCATGAAAACATGTCAGGCCTAGGAAAACTAGAATATTATCTTACTTGGAAAAAGTTACCAACAGAAAGGGCATCTGGCTATAGAAAAATCTGCTTTAATGAATTCCATCAGACCTATGCAAGCTCACGTGGAGGCACATGGCCTAGTTGTTAGAGCAGCAAACTCGCGGTCAAGGGATCGTGGGTTCGAATCTCAGACCAGGCAATGTATGTGTTTATGAGTGAAACACCTAAGCTCCACTCGGCTCCGGCATAAGGTAATGGCGAACTCTTTCGCCACAACTTTCTCTCACTCTTTCCTCCTGCATCTTGCAGCTCACCTGCGATGGACCAGCGTCCCATCCAGGTGGGGAACCTATATGCCAAGGAAACTGGGGAACCGGCCTTTATGAGCCAGGTGTTGCTCAAGAAGGAACAAACAAAGCATGCAAACATGCAAATGTGGGCATTTCAATGATGACACTGGCCAATCTTTCCTCACATACTCTTTGATTGAACCATAAGATGTGTATGAATGAACAGGTGCTTAGTTTATTTTATTGGTAATTAAAATATTTTTAACCCTTTTCTAATTATATAATTCCACTATTTTATATACACATATATAAAATATTTTTTTCAACTACTCAGGTTTCTGTGATTTTGAAAATGGTCCCTGCAATTGGAGAAATGACAAGCTGGATGACTTTGATTGGGTTATCGGTCAAGGACTCACCTTAACAGATCAGACTGGTCCTATATATGACCACACCTATAACAACGCTAAAGGACACTATATGTACATAGACTCTAGCAGCCCAATTCGTCCAGGAGATGTCGCTCACCTTCTCAGTGAGCATTTATCAGCAAATAAGAAACCAGGCTGCTTGAAATTCTGGTACCAGATGTATGGAAAGGATGTAAATGCTTTGAATGTTTTGGTGCGAAAGTCTTTTGGCTTTTTGCGCCACTATGATGCTGCCTTCATTTGGACTGTAAATGGCAACCAGGGACAGAAATGGTTTAGTGCTCAAGTGTATATAGATCCGAAATACACTGGCATGAGTCATCAGGTAAAGTTGCTTCATTTTCTAAAACTTTCAACATCAGAATATATCTCTCATCTTTATCATCGTCGTCATCATCATCATCATCGTCATCGTCATCATCATCGTCATCAAGATCATTACCTTCTTCCTCTTCTTCCATCTTATTATCATGAGTATCATCATCATCATCGTCGTCATCATCATTGTCATCGTCATCATTGTTGTTCTCATCATCACCATCACTACTATCATCATCATCATCACACCACCATTATCACCACCACCACCATCATCATCACCATCACCAGTATCACCATCATCATCATTGTCATCATCATCCCTTCTTCTTCTTCTTCTTCTTCTTCTTCTTCTTCTTCTTCTTCTTCTTCTTCTCTCCACCAAAATTTGACACCATTGTTATATAAATCATAGTAATTCCACACAGAGAAAAATCAAGGAACTCCCTAAATCCAGGATCACCCTGACTGTCAAGGTCAAGTACTCTCCCTCTCACTCCCTCTCTCTCTCCCTCTCTCGTTTCTCTCACACTCTCTCTCTCTCCCTCTTCCCCTCTTAGCTGTTTTCTTCAGCCTACAGCCACATACTCAATGTAAGTCTTTTCATATAAAAAAAAAGAGCACTCCGTCGGTTACGACGATGAGGGTCCCAGCTGATACGATCAACGAAACAGCTTGCTCGTGGAATTAACGTGTAAGTGGATGAGCACTCCACAGACACGTGTACCCTTAACGTAGTTCTCGAGGAGATTCAGCGTGACACAGAGTGTGACAAGGCTGGCCCTTTGAAATACAAGTACAACAGAAACAGGAAGAAAGAGTGAGAGAAAGTTGTGGTGAAAGAGTACAGCAGGATTCACCACCACCCCCTGCAGGAGCCCCGTGAAGCTTTAGGTGTTTTCGCTCAATAAACACTCACAATGCCCGGTCTGGGAATCGAAACCGCGATCCTACGACAGCGAGTCTGCTGCCCTAACCACTGGGCCATTGCGCCTCCACTCTTTTCATATAAGCTTATAATGGAAGGCAAGGTTTACAATATCAGAAGAATATCGTCTTCTTCCATCATCTTTTCGTTTTTCATATAGTTCAGGCTTCTGACAGGCGAAGAGAGATGACTTCAAGTACAAATGCTATTTACAAATGGTTTTATTTACAAGTTTCACAGCATAGGTGAAGTGTGCTGCTCTCAGCAACCATCTTTAGCTGTGTACGTTGTGTAGTAGCCCCGATAGTGCGGGCGCAAATTGCCTCTGGAGGTACAACATGCAGACAGGCCCAGCCAGTTGTGGTATTCAGCCAGCACGGCGAGCTGGCAGAAACATTAGCACGCCAGGCGAAATGCTTAGAGGCATTTCATCTGTGTTACATTGTGAGTTCAAATTCCGCTGAGGTCGACTTTGCCTTTCATCTTTTCGGGGTCGATAAATTAAGTACCAGTTACGCACTGAGGTCGATGTAATCGACTTAATACCTATGTCTGTCCTTGTTTGTCCCCTCTGTGTTTAGCCCCTTGTGGGTAATAAAGAAATAGGTATTCAGCCAGCACTGCTGTGAAGTGGCACCAAAAGAGGCAGGTCTGAATCGAGTTTTCCCTTATATACAGTTTTCCATTGCGAGCCTTGTGATCTCGCGCATGGCAAATGGATGCAGGTGAAGTCTCGCTCCAGTCTCGGAGAAAGCAATAGCTGTCGCAAGATCTCATCCAATATGGCGCTGACTGCTTGTGCCACTACAAGCCATTTTCACAATTCACACACTTTTCTGCAAATCCCCTTGAGGCCAACACTTCTATCTCTATTCTTTATCTTTACTTTCCTCTCATTCTCCATCATTCAACAAAAACCCAGAAAACATCATCATCATCATTATTCAACCGTGGTCAAGACAATGGAATTTACTATGTTACACCAGACTTCACAGTCCATCATAGCATTATGGAGGCCCTGTTGCTGGATGCCTGTATCCCTAAAGATTACATCAGGGTAGGAGAGTGTGCGCCCTCTGGTATCGCGAGCAGATGGCTTCCAGAGGAGAAGAGTAGAAATTACCTCGTTTTCAGCTCTACAACAATGTCCAGCAAACTGGACTCTTCTACCTTTCACACGAGATGATACAGGTGGTAATTTCCCATATATTTGTACTTTGGTTGGATGACACTTCCACGAGAGATTTTGAGCTCTCATAAGGAGGCGAGTGTAAGTTCCATCCAACCACCTCTCAAGCTTCTTTGATAACGTCCAGGTTTCTGAGCCATATAGTAGAATTGGTTCGACTGTGGCTTTGAAGATTTTAAGTTTGAAATCTCTACTTAGATTTGATGACCAGATCTTATGCCAGAAAACACTGGCGTGGCTAATCTTTTAAAATTCCACACCAGATGCATTGTGCGCTATCTGTGTTGAAAACTGGGAGACAGTCATTTGCTATAAATACAGACTTATTTTTTTATCTATCTTACTCAAGTTGAACATTTTAACCAAATAAAATGAATTTACATTCGACGGATATTTGTCCTCATCTTGTTTGTTATTAACACAATGTTTCGGCTGATATACCCTCCAGCCTTTTTCAGGTGCCTTGGGGAAATTTCGATCCTGGGTTCTCATTCCTAAGGTATTTTTCGTTGTTATTATTATTATTATTGTTATTGTTCAGATCACTGCTTGGAATAGAACTCAGAATCTTGGGGTGAGTAGCCCGTGCTCTTAACCACTATGCCACGAGCATATGGCATAGTGGTTAAGAGCACAGGCTATGAACCCCAAGATTCTGAGTTCGATTCCAAGCAGTGATCTGAATAATAATAATGATAATGATAATAATAATAATAATAATTATAATAATAATAATTATAATAATAATAATAATAATAATAATAACGAGATTGAAAAATACCTTAGGAATGAGAACTCAGGTTTGAAATTTCCCCAAGACACCTGATAGTGAATAATAAATTTAAAACAATTTGAATAAATTAGCAATATATTTGACAAAGTAATTTGAATGCTAATGGGTTAATGAGCTTCTTGATGGTCTTATAATCAATGGTGTATTAATTAATGATGTGATTTTACTTCAATAAAAAAATAAGATAAGTCAGTGTATTTAAAATTTTTTAATTCTTCTTTTTTCCAGTTAATTTTTGAAGCAATTCGAGGGAATGGAAGTTATGGAGACATTGCTATAGATGATATTTCTATTTCTCAAGAATCCTGTTCAATCAAACCAATCTATGCCGATCCACAGAAATCAGGTAAGCCTTATTCACTGGACAATTTAGCAGCAATCTACTTACTAGCAAGGGAGGTAATATTCATCATCATTGCCACAGGGTCCTGGATACATTCTAGACCAGTGTCTGCAATCAACTTAATATAATGAAATTATTGTATATAGTGCTCAGGTGCACTACAACTTGTCAATAGTGCATATAATGCATATGCAGTAATGTACAAATGTCTGGAAAGTGAACAGTGTATGAGTCAGATACATGCTTGCGTGTGTATGGAAGGAAGAAAATCAGGTGTAGTGTTGGCAAATCTCAGGAAGCATGGAAGATTTGAAGGATGCAATGCCCTGGCAGTTTGTTCCATGCTTCAGCAACTCTCAGCGTGAAAAAATGTTTCCAAAAGTCATGGGAGCTGTGCTATTTCCAGACTTTGTAAACATGTCCACAGGTGTTAGACAGGTGGAGTTTGAAAAGGTGCTCAGAGTTATTGTTAGTAAGATGGTTAATAATTTTATGGGTGTCTGCCAAGTCAGCTGCCAGACGTCGGAGTTTCAATGTATCCATGCCCAGGGAAGTAAGGCGTTCAGAATATGGCAAATACCTGATGGAGGGTATTATCTTGGTTGCACGTCACTGAACGGCTTCCAGATGATTAATATCCTGGGCATGATAGAGGTTATCAATGTAGGTGTGACAATGTTTTACTTTCCTTACATCACCATAAAGTGGGTTCTACAAAACTAATTTCAGTGCCTTCAATTCACGGTGGCGTATGCAGTGACCAGATTGTCACAGCCATTTTTGTTTGATCTTCTCACTAACTTTCAACAGGTCTCCCTGAAAGCATTGATTTTTCATATGTAGCTTCTTTTGTTTTTTGTCTTGCAAATACTTGGTGACCCTGTCAGTGCAGGGACCACCTAAAAGCACCCAGTCTACACTATAAAGTGGTCGGTGTTCGGAAGGGCATCTAGCTGTAAAAACCTTGCCAAAACTGTTCTCACCTGTGCTTGTACCATGTGAAAAGCGCTACTGACCTCTCCTGTGCTCGGGCCATGTAAAAAGCACTAAGTCCATTCTGCTGAATGGTTGGTATTAGGAAGAGCATCCAGCTGTAAAGATCCTGTCAAAACAATCAGAAGTCTGGTGCAGGCTTCTGCCTGGCTGTCTCTTGTGAAACCGTCCCACTCATGCTAGCATGGAAAGCGAACATTAAATGATGATGATGATGGTGGTGGTAGTGGTGGTGGTGGTGGTGGTGACGCTTCACATTCAGGGCCATTCGTAGCATCCTTGTGTAGCATCCATTTATCCCATTTGATAATTTCTTTATCAGTGTCTATGTTTCACTATTATGGCAGTTCTGTCACAGACGATGGATATTTCATTTCATCTAGAAATGATTTGAAACATATTCTGCCATAATGAGACTAGTTTCTATAAATTTGGGATTCATGGTGGAGCATGTGAATATTAACAGCTGTGTGGTTAAGAAGCTCACTTTGCAACCACATGACTTTGGGTTCAGTCCCACAACACATCACCTTGGGCAAGCATCTTTTACAATAGGCCCAAGCTGACTTGCCTTGTGAGTGAATCTGGCTGATGAAAACTGTGTGGAAGCCCTTCATGTTTAGACAGACAGACAGATAGGTGTGTGTGAGTGTGTTTGTGTGTATGTTTTGTGTCTGTTTGTCCCCCACATACTGCTTAACAACCTGTGTTGGTTTGTTGATATCCTAGTAACTTAGGTTAGCAAAAGAGACCAACAGAATAAATGCCAGATTTAAAGAGGACAATAAGTCTTGGGCTCAATCTGTTAAATTAAAATCCTTCAAGGCAGTGCCCCAGCTTTGCCACAGTCCAGTGCTTGTGATTCAATTAAAAAAAGATTTTAAAGCATGTCTATACCCATCCAAAGAATATCAGTTGTACAACATTATAAAAACATTAAAAAAAACAAAAAGAAAACAAACAAAATACACCAATTAAACAATATTAGTAGTGAATCATCACCCGAGGAAATAGAATATTCCTTATAATTATTTAGAAAAATATTACACTCTCGGAGAGGTTGGCTGTAGGAAGGGCATCCAGCTATAGAAACTATGTTGAATCAGACTGGAGTCTGTGCAGCCCCTCAACTTGCCAGCCCTGGTCAAACCGTCCAACTCATGCCAACATGGGCAACAGTGGAGGCACATGGCCTAGTGGTTAGAGCAGCAGACTCGTGGTCGAGGGATCGTCGGTTCAAATCTCAGACCGGGCGATGTGTGTGTGTGTATGAGCGAAACAGCTAAGCTCCATACAGCTCCGGTAGAAGGTAATGGTGAACTTCTGCTGACTCTTTAGCCACAACTTTCTCTCACTCTTTCCTCCTGCATCTCGCAGCTCACCTGCGACAGACTGGCATCCTGTCCCGGTGGGGAACGTATACACCAAGGAAAACGGGAAACCGGCCCTTATGAGCCAGGCATGGCTTGAGAAGGAACAAACAACAAACATGGACAACAGATGTTAAATGGTGATGATGATGATAATGATGATGATTACCATTCCTTTGAAAACCAAAACAGATGACTTTTTTTTTTCCAAATTTTAAATTCCCTTCTTTCTTTGTACAGAATTCCAGGAGGTGTCTTGTTCTTTTGACATGAGCTTCTGCCAATGGTATCTTGATTCAAAATCAGATTTTAACTGGACTCTGGCTGGATATTATAAACGTATTAAACCACGTACAGGATCAGGTGAATTCTTATATTTTCCATTATTTTTTTTTTTTTTAAGCACTAAGAACTTAATTCAAAATAAAACTTTGGCTTTTTTTTTATTACTTTCCAGTAAGTGATTTATCTGACCTACATCAATTCATATACTATAATTTTCCTGGAATCTGAATTACTTTTTGCTATGGGAGAATCCTGAACACACCCACATAACTGAATGTGGACTAACAGATTACAATAAATAAGAACTGAGTGAATTGTCAGCAGGGGTAGTTGATGGTGTTAGTTTGACCGTGTGTTGGTTTAACAGTCGGTATTTGAACAGTGGATACTGAATATTGTACCTACATTCAAGTAGTATGGAGTGTATGCTGTGTTAACATATATTTCTGTGATAGGTTATTTTTAGATAACCACAACAAACTATTTATTTGTGTAATACCATTTTACACCAGATGTGTATACCCACATCATAACACTTTACAACCACCCATGTTTTTCTTCTAAAGACTAACATGCAAGAATGAACTGACATCACCAAGCCATTCTTTTTCAATACGGTCGGAAGGTCTGAAAAGGTTATTGCACTATACTTCCTCCTTAGATTTATCAATTAATGAGATGAGTTAATTCATAGAGTCACAATTTTGTCCCTCTTCAAACAAATTAAACATTCTGAAAAGTTTCATTACAAAAGGAAAAATCTGCTAAAATGGATAAAGATGTGAGTCAGAACCTTTCCTTAGGTCAGCTGCACTTGTCAGAGAAGTCAGTTGCACTTGTAGAAGCAGGCAGTATTTGAGGCTATTGCCATCTGTCAATAGAAACTAACTGCATTTATCAGAGTCAACTGCACTTGTAGAGGTCACTTAAACTTGTAGAGACCAGCTGCACTTGCAGAGACCAGCTGCACTTGCAGAGACCAGCTGCACTGGTAGAGACCAGCTGCACTCATAGAGACCAGCTGCAGTTGTAGAGACCAGCAGCTGCATTCATAGATACTAGCTACACTGATAGACACTAGCTGCACTTGTAGAGATCAGCTGCACTTGTAGATATCACCTGCATTTATAATGATCAGCTGCACTTGAAGAGGCCAGCTTCACTGGTAGAAAGCTGCACTTGTAGGGCTAGCTGCACTTGTAGAAGTCAGCTGCATTTGTAGAAGCCAGCTGCACTAGTAGAGACCTGCTGCACTTGTAGAGACCAGCTACAATTGTAGGGACCAACTGCACTTGTAGGGGCCAGCTGCACTGGTAGAGGCCGGCTTCATTTATTTAGGCCAGCTGCATTTATTGGAGCCAGTTGCATTTATTGAGTCCAGCTGCATTTGTAGAGGCCAGCATTTGCTTGCTGTAACACCAGGCTGTAGTACCAAGCGTTGTTACCCATCAATTTCATTCACAAATGAGTAACATAATTACATACACATTTTCATATACTCTACTGTAATATATAAATAAAGTTCGTTATATTTCATTTTCCCATTGTTTATTTCACTTTTGTAGGGTCATATATCTATATCAAAAGTTTCCAGAGTAAAAAAGGCAGCAATGCTATGATACACACAACACTTTTGGCACCGACATCAACTGGTGGCAACTGCCTGTCTTTCTGGTACTATATGTATGGATCCAACATAGGTACTTTGAATGTATACATGACAAAATTCGGTCGTAAAGTATTAATCTGGACTAAGCGAGGCTCTCAAGAAAACCAATGGAATTATGCTCATTTGAATGTTGAAAATGATTATAACTTCATGGTAAGATATGTGTTGTTTACTCTTTTACTCTTTTACTTGTTTCAGTCATTTGACTGAGGCCGTGCTGGAGCACCGCCTGTATTTGAGCAAATCGACCCCCAGGTCTTATTCTTTGTAAGCCTAGTTCTTATTCCATCAGTCTCTTTTGCCAAACCGCTAAGTTACGAGGATGTAAACACACCACCATCGGTTGCCAAGTGATGTTGGGGGGACAAACACAGACACACAACACACACACACACACACACACACACACACACACACACACACACACACACACATATATATATATATATATATATATACAACAGGCTTCTTTCAGTTTCCATCTACCAAATCCACTCCCAAGGCTTTGGTCGGCCCGAGGCTATAGTAGAAGACACTTGCCGAAGATGCCACACAGTGGGACTGAACTCGGAACCATGTGGTTCGTAAGCAAGCTACTAACCACACAGCCACTCCTATGCCTATTTCTTTGTCTTTTAAGACATTCCACATTTAAGCCCAGTTTTCATTCTAAATGATCCCTATTAGCCAAATCAAATTCTGTTTCATTTTTGCACTTAGGTTTTCAACTATATGCAGCAAGTTTTATATTATTTATTTATGCATTTTGATATTTTGGTGTGCTGGAGTGGTTGTATAGTCAAGAAATTTGCTCCCCAACCATGTGGTTTTGGTTTCAATCCTACTATCTTGCACCTTGGGCAAGTGTCATCTAATATAGCTCTGAGCTATCAAAGCCCTGTGAGTAGAATTAGGGATTTGGTAAATGGAAAAAGGAAAAAAATCCACAGTGTGTGTGTATGCATATATTATGTGTGTGTGTGTGTATGTGTGTGTGAAGGCACATAGCTTAGTGGTTTGGGCATTTGGCTCACGATTGTAAGGTCGTGAGTTCAATTCCCGGTGACATCTTGTGTCCTTGAGCAAGACACTTTATTTCACATTGCTCCAGTCCACTCAGCTGGCAAAAATGAGTTGTACCTGTATTTCAGAGGGCCGGCCTTGTCACACTCTGTGTCACGCTGAATCTCCCTAAGAACTACGTTAGGGGTACACATGTCTGTGGATTGCTCAGTCATTTGCACGTTAATTTCATGAGCAGACTGTTCCGTTGATTGTATCAGCTGGGACCCTCATATATACATATATACACATAAGTTATCTAAAAGTCCATAAGTCAAGAAAAAGATGCACTTGTATATCTGTCAATAGAGTGATATTTCATTCCATATCAGCTACCTCTGATGAGTGTAGGGTTATATAATCGGATCGTTACCTAACACTCTGTTGTACCCCTAGCATGAAACTGGTTGGTAAGATCTGCCATGATGGATATATAATACTGTACACTTTGAATAATATATATATATATGTATGTATATATATGTATGTGCATATATATATATATGTGCATGCATATATATATATAACTACATGTGGATTGTTCGCGATTTTTTTCCTCCATCTTCCTCTTATGTTGGACTTTCCTCTGTCTCTGTTTCTGAAGAAGGTCCTTCCTTGAAACATAAAAAGAATCCCGTCATGTGTGTGTGTGTGTGTGTGTGTGTGTGTGTTTGTGTGTCTGTATTTGTCCCCCCACCATCGCTTGACAACCAATGCAGTTCAGCAAAAGTGACCAGTAGGATAAGTACTAGGCTTACAAAGAATAAGTCCTGGGGTCGATTTGTTCAACTGAAGGCGGTGCTCCAACATGGCCACAGTCAAATGACTAAAACAAATAAAAGAATAAAAGAATACCAATTCTTTGTTTTCACAATTTTAACTGTTTCGATATTATTAGACTTATATTTGTGCATGTGTGTACTGTGTGTGTGTGTGTGTACGTGTGTGCGAATGTGTGTATGTGTGTGCACATGTGTATGAATGTGTGTATGTGCATGTGTGTGTGTGCGCATGTGTGTGTGAGTGTGTGTGTGTGTGCATGTGGGTGGGTGTGTCCACATGTGTGCTCATGTGCGTGTGTGTGTCTGTGCGTGTGTGTGAATGTTTGTGTGTATGTGCATGTATGTGTATGTGTGTATGTACGTGTGTGCGAATGTGCGTATGTGTGTGCGCATGTGTATGTGCATGTGTGTGTGCACGTGTGTGTGTATGGGTGTGTGTGTGCACATGTGTGCTCATGTGCGTGTGTGTGTCTGTGCGTGTGTGTAAATGTTTGTATGTGCATGTATGTGTGTGTGTGTATGTACGTGTGTGCGAATTGGCGTATGTGTGTGCACGTGTGTATGTGCATGTGTGTGTGCACGTGTGTGTGTATGGGTGTGTGTGTGCACATGTGTGCTCATGTGCGTGTGTGTGAATGTTTGTGTGTGTGTATGTGTGTGTGGGTACTCATTATATATAGACTTTAAATACAATACAGTTAACTTAGTTCATTTATACAGTTTGTTACCATAAAAATTTCTTTAAGTTACCAATAAATATATCATTGACTTTTGAACTTTATTTCATTATTATTTGTTAGCAGAATTTTCAATTTATATGATAAGGTAAAAGTACAACTCTCTTTTCAAATTTTCTCTTAATATTACAGATTTAATGTTTTTCTCTTTAGAACATATATGCTGGATCATTTTTCCCTATTTGTTGTTAATCCTCTGCACAGAAAGAGAGAAAGATGTAATATTTTTTGGCAATATATTCTTACCCTATTTATTGGTAGCATAACTTTTTAAAACTACTGACATCTACAAAACAGAAAAAACAAAAATGGTTTCTATCAGATTTAGTTTTGTCAGTTTAGAAATGTGTTTATTATATTTGTTTCAGCTGTACATTGAATTTGTTACAAATGGTAGATCAACAGGAATGGTGGCAGTTGATGATATTTTCATGGATACCAATGGTTGTCCTCATCCACGTATGTTTTTTTTTTATGTTAATTAAATATTCATTTAAAATTATGAGAAATTAATTTATTGTTAATTCTTGATAAAAAAAAAATTTAATTCCAAGATAAAAGCAATATATGATGAGCAAACAACATCATCATCATTTAGCGTCCGCTTTCCACGCTAGCATGGGTTGGACGGTTCAACTGGGGTCTGTGAAGCTGGAAGGCTTCGTCAGGCCCAGTCAGATCTGGCAGTGTTTCTACAGCTGGATGCCCTTCCTAACGCCAACCACTCCGTGAGTGTAGTGGGTGCTTTTTACGTGCCACCCGCACAGGTGCCAGACAGAGCTGGCAAACGGCCACGAACGGATGGTGCTTTTACTTGTCACCGGCACGGGGCCAGGCGAGGCTGGCAACGGACACGAATGGATGGTGCTTTTACGTGCCACCGACACGGGGGCCAGACGAAACAAAAATATGAAGCCAGTGTATTACACCATGAGGAAAAGAAAAGGGTTTACAATGTTTTGAACACAAAGGCCCTTTGTCAAGATTTCTTGTTTATTTTACTAAAAGGTTTTTATATTGAGAATACCGAAAGTCCTTTCCTTCCCTCATGGCAGAATACATAAAAGCTGTACTTCTGTTTCATTGTTGCTTCTTTTACAGCCTTTATTGGGACTTATATTCACTGATGCAAGCCAAAGCCCAGGCTTCTCAGATTCTGGATTGCATGTTTACTTAACAAAAGCAATGAAGCTAAAATTTTGAAGTCACTAATCAATCTTTTTTTTGTAAAAATTAAATACAACACTCTACTGAGAGATATTGAGTGACTCTTCAATTAATATTTACTGTTTTTAACTACAGATAATCTTAACTTACATTAAGTCTCTCAATTTGGATGGTCAAAGTGGTGATGTTTCAGTGGTGCATCTGCTTTTGTTTGTTGTTTTTTTTTCCTTTTTATAAATATATGTATGTATGCACATATACATTTGGGTTTAATTGATTCTTTGTCCATATTTTTTTTTTCTGTTAAAAGAAAATTGAATATAAGTATGATGGGAGGGACAACAATTTTGAAGGGTTGGCTGAATATATGACTGTTAACTCCTGAAGTAATCTTAACAATTTCATGTTTTTATTTCCATTTATTTACTTATTTGTATTATTTAATGCAGGTTCATGTGATTTTGAAGTGGATACATGTGGCTGGACAATTGAAACTAAACTGACAAACTTGTGGAGAAAATCAACTTATTTCAGCCAAATTCCTGACCATACTACTGGAACAAAATCAGGTATTTCAATGAAAATACACACAACTACACACCTAAACACACACATACAATAATCCTTTCTACTATAGGCACAATTTGAGAGGAGGGGCAAGTCGATTACATTGATCCCAGTGTTTCACTGGTACTTAATTTATCAGTCCCAAAAGGATGAAAGGCAGAGTCAGCCTCGACAGAATTTGAACTTAAAACATTAAGATGGATGAAATACCACCAGGAATTTCCCCTGGCATGCTAATGACTCTGCCAGCTCGCCACCTTCAACACAAACATATAATAATAATGATAATGATAATGATAATGATAATAATAATAATAATAATAATCATTCTTTCTACTATAGGCACAAGGCCAGAAATTTGTGGGGAGGGGCCTAGTCAATTCCATTGATCATTGTCCTCACCTGGTACTTATTTTACTGACCCTGAAGAAATTACTGACAAAATTGACTTCAGCAGAATTTGAACTCAGAACAAGCCAGGAGGAATTCCGCTAATAATAATATACTACCTGGGAGGCTACAACACCCACACAGCCATCTAAACGGTTGAAGGATATTGGAATTGAGACTTGCAGTGTCAACCTGCAGAAAAGTAGAATCCTGCATTTTGAAAAAAATCGTAGAAAGATTTTTGAGATTCAGGGAATGATGCTGTTGTCACCAAATCTCAAAACAAAATCCCTGCAAACTAATATTACATACAATGGTTATAAAAATAACAACAACAATAATAATAATAATAATAATCATAGGAGTGGCTGTGTGGTAAGTAGCTTGCTTACGAACCACATGGTTCCGGGTTCAGTCCCACTGCATGGCACCTTGAGCAAGTGTCTTCTACTATAGCCTTGGGCCAACCAAAGGCTTGTGAGTGGATTTGGTAGACAGCAACTGAAAGAAGCCTGTCGTATATCTGTATATATACATGTGTGTGTGTGTATGTGTGTGTATGTTTGTGTATCTGTGTTTCTTCCCCCAACATCGCTTGACAACAGTTGCTGGTGTGTTTACGTCCCCATAACCTAGAGGTTCGGCAAAAGAGACCGACAGAATAAGTACTAGGCCTACAAAGAATAAGTCCCGGGGTCGATTTGCTTGACTAAAGGTGGTGCTCCAACATGGCCACAGTCAAATGATTGATGGTGGAGGAGGGTAAACTATGCTGGATCATAGATATAGCATGCCCAGCTGACAACAAGGTATGCAATAAGGAAGAAAGAAAAGTCGAGAGATATGACATATTGGCTTGGGAGGTTAAGCAGTTGTGGTCAATGGAAAGGGTGGTAGTAGTACTGATAACTGTCAGAGCGCTGGGAATAGTGAGTAAAAATCTTGAGAAGTACATGGAACAATTAGGGGCTGCAATAAGGGTGGAACACTTGCAGAAAACAGCACTGCTTGGGACCGCTCAAATACTCTGGAAGGTGCTCGAAAAATAAGAGGTATTACTTTAGTTCACTGGTAGTAAACAGCTGACACTGCAGTACATCTCCAGTGTTAGAAGCTGTGTTAAGGAAATAATAATAATAATAACAATAATAATAATAATGTGTATTCTTGAGCATATAGTTGTATGTCTAAATATGTTCATATGTATTTAAATGATAAACTTCTGGAAAGTTTTACAGATCTTTACAGTTCCAGTGATGGATTGGATCTGTAGTCTTCAAATCAGCTTTCTCCTTTCTGGTTTTGAGATGCCTAATTTGTCATGATTGGTGTTACATATCCCATTGTCCCAATAATTACAGGTATAAACCTGAACTTGTAATCTGCAAAGAGAAGCCGTAGATTCCTCAATAGTTTAGTATAGGTATATTCTTATGTCTGTCTATCTATCTGTCTGTCTGTCTATCTATCTGTCTGTCTGTATATGTGTATGCATGCAAGTAGTATGTATGTATGTATGTATGTATAAGTAAAGTAACTAATAAGGAAAACAGAGGGCTTCTAACAATGCATAATGGGTAAGTTAAGTTATATATTTCAAGCACAAAGGCCCAGTATAAGAAATAAATGTTTTAAGGATATCAAAGTTTACTTAGATCCCACCATGTTGAATGTTGCAAAAGTGGAGTCATTATCTATATGATAATGAACATGACAGGATCTGCATAAATTTACATACCTATTTCTTTACTACCCACAAGGGGCTAAACACAGAGAGGACAAACAAGGACAGACAAACGGATTAAGTCGATTATATCGACCCCAATGCGTAACTGGTACTTATTTAATCGACCCCGAAAGGACGAAAGGCAAAGTCGACCTCGACGGAATTTGAACTCATAACATAGCAGCAGACGAAATACCTATTTCTTTACTACCCACAAGGGGCTAAACACAGAGAACACAAACAAGGACAGACAAATAGATTAAGTCGATTATATCAACCCCAGTGCGTAACTAGTACTTATTTAATTGATCCCGAAAGGATGAAAGGCAAAGTTAACCTCGGTGGAATTTGAACTCAGAACGTAGCCGCAGACGAAATACAGCTAAGCATTTCGCCCGCCGTGCTAATGTTTCTGCCAGCTCGCCACCTTATAAATTTACATACCTTTAATCTATTAACTTCCTATGACGGGCCTTTCTACCTGAAATATATAAAGGTTATTTAAATTCCATTTTTCTCATTGTTAGAAGCTCTCTCTCTCTTCATTATCTGTTGTCTTTCTTCTTTAATCAAATTACAATTTCTCTTTTTTTTTTCTCTCTCTCTCTCTCAGGTCACTACGTCTATGCATCTTCCTCCCGATACGGAAGAAGAACAAAAATTGCTCGTCTGACAAGTCCGCCTTTCCCGCCTGCTTCCCAATCATGTTTAAGATTTTGGTACAACATGAATGTACAGAATAGCAGTGCACTTCAGCTGTATGTTAAAACAGGCTTTTTTAAACGGCAAGTATGGGAACGTACTGGAAACCAAGGAAAAGAATGGTGGCAAGGCCATGCAAACATTGTTGTTCCATTGCAGCAACTGGGAGTAACTTATAAGGTATTTATATTTATATATAAAAGGTGATTTTTTTCTAATTTTTATATATATATTATATTGTGTGAAATTTGATTTAGTATTTCTAATTTGAATTTTTTTCTCTAAGTTAGGATTAATATTCCCTCAAATAATAATTATTATATTTATATATAGATATATAGAAGTAAGTATATATTTTTATGTTTATTATTTCTTTATTGCCCACAAGGGGCTAAACATAGGTGGGGGGACAAACAAGGACAGACAAAGGGATTAAGTCGATTATATCGACCCCAGTACATAACTGGTACTTAATTTATTGACCCCGAAAGGATGAAAGGCAAAGTTGGCCTCTGCGGAATTTGAACTCAGAACGTAAAGACAGACGAAATACCTATTTCTTTACTACCCACAAGGGGCTAAACACAGAGAGGACAAACAAGGACAGACACACGGATTAAGTCGATTATATCGACCCCAGTGCGTTACTGGTACTTAATTTATTGACCCCGAAAGGATGAAAGGCAAAGTTGACCTCGGCGTAATTTGAACTCAGAATGCAACGGCAGACGAAATACCTATTTCTTTATTACCCACAAGGGGCTAAACACAGAGGGAACAAACAAGGACAGACATAGGTATTAAGTCGATTACATCGACCCCAGTTTGTAACTGATACTTAATTTATCGACCCCGAAAGGATGAAAGGCAAAGTCGACCTCGGCAGAATTTGAACTCACAACGTAACGCAGACGAAATACCGCCAAGCATTTCGCCCAGCATGCTAACGTTTCTGCCAGCTCACCGCCTTAACATATATTTTTACTTAATAATTAGGGTTCAGCAAAGATTTGCTTTATTAAGTATTATTAAGTATAACTTAAGTTTACCATGAAATGGTCCTTTTGTCATGCCGAATTCTACTTGGTGAAATTATTGATTACTTCTTAATTAATTAATTTTACCCTTTGTTATTATTCATATATCTTTATGTTTATGTATATCATCATCATCATCATTTAACATCCATTGTCCATGCTGGCATAGGTTGGACAGTTTGACCAGGGCTGGTAAGCTGGAAGGCAGCAGTCTGATTTGGTATGGTTTCTATGGCTGGATGCCCTTCCTAATACCTACCACTCCAAGAGTGTAATTGATGGTTTTACATGGCACCAGCATGGATGCCATTTGTGTGACCCCAGTATCTGCCACAACTGCAATTTTACTTGGCTTGATGGGTCTTCTTCTCAAGCACAATATGATAATGCCAAAGGTTTCAGCCATTCATCATTGCCTCCATGAAGCCCAACACTCGAAAGGTGCTTTTTACATCCCTTATATATATATATATATATATATATATATATTATATATATATATATATATATGGAGGCACATAGCCTAGTGGTTGGAGCAGAAGACTTGCGGTCGAGGGATCGCGGGTTCAAATCTCAGACCGGGCGATGTGTGTGTTTATGAGCGAAACACCTAAGCTCCACGCTGCTCCGGCAGAAGGTAATGGTGAACTTCTGCTGACTCTTTCGCCACAACTTTCTTTCACTCTTTCCTCCTGCATCTTGCAGCTCACCTGCAATGGACCGGCGTCCCATCCAGGTGGGGAACCTATATGCCAAGGAAATCGGGAAACCGGCCCTTATGAGCCAGGCGTGGCTCGAGAAGGAACAAACAAACAACTAACATCATCATCATCATCATCATCATCATCATTTAGCGTCCGTTTTCCATGCTAGCATGGGTTGGACGGTTCTACTGGGGTCTGTGAAGCCAGAAGGCTTCATCAGGCCCAGTCAAATCTGGCAGTGTTTCTACGGCTGGATGCCCTTCCTAACGCCAACCACTCCGTGAGTGTAGTGGGTGCTTTTTACGTGCCACCCGCACTGGTGCCAGACAGAGCTGGCAAACGGCCACGAACGGATGGTGCTTTTTATGTGCCACCGGCACGAGGGCCAGGCGAGGCTGGCAACGGACACGAAACGGGGCGGTGCTGGCAACGGTCGCGAAACGGAAAGTTCTCTTACATGCCACCGGCACTGGTAACACATCTGCAATTTCCATTGATCGATTTCCATTGATCGATTTCGATTCTGATCCTCACTTGCCTCAATGGGTCTTCACAAGCAGAGTTTCGACATGCCACCGGCACTGGTAGCACATCCGCAATTTCCATTGATCGATTTCGATTCTGATCCTCACTTGCCTCAACACGTCTTCACAAGTAGAGTTTTGTGTCCCAAGAAGGGAAGGTATGCATACGTAGGCTGGCTCCATCCCATGTAGAAGGCCACGGGTTGTGGACTCACTTGTCCTGCCGGGTCTTCTCGCGCACAGCACACTTCCAGAGGTCTCGGTCTCTAGTCATTTCCTCAGTGAGACCTAAAGTTCGAAGGTCGTGCTTCACCACCTCGTCCCAGGTTTTCCTGGGTCTGCCTCTTCCACAGGTTCCCTCAACCGCTAGGGTGTGGCACTTTTTCACACAACTATCTTCATCCATTCTCGCCACATGACCATACCAGCGCAAACGTCTCTCTTGCACACCACAACTGATGCTTCTTAGGTCCAGCTTTTCTCTCAAGGTACTTACACTCTGCCGAGTGTGAGTACCGGCATTACACATCCATCGGAGCATACTGGCTTCATTTCTAGCGAGCTTACGCATATCCTCAGCAGTCACGGCCCATGTTTCACTGCCATGTAGCATGGCTGTTCGTACACACGCATCATACAGTCTGCCTTTCACTCTGTGCGAGAGGCCTTTTGTCACCAGCAGAGGTAAGAGCTCTCTGAACTTTGCCCAAGCTATTCTTACTCTAGCAGTTACACTTTCAGCACACCCGCCCCCGCTGCTGACTTGGTCACCTAGGTAACGGAAACTATCAACTATTTCTAGTTTTTCTCCCTGGAAAGTGACGGAAGTTGGTCTCAGAGCATTTTCAGTGTTTATTGTTCCTGAGCATCTGCCACATACAAAAACCATCTTCCTAGTTAGCCTTCCTTTGACATTGCTGCATCTCTTATGTGTCCATAGCTTACACTTGGTGCATCTTATAGAGTTTCTACCTACACCTTTTCTACAGATCGAGCAGGGCCATCTACCTGAAGGTGTTTGTGATTTGTCTACCTTCCTACTGATTACGACTTTGGTTTTAGCTAGATTGACTCTGAGGCCCTTCGATTCTAATCCTTGTTTCCACACCTGAAACTTCTCCTCCAGTTCTGATAGCGACTCAGCAATTAGAGCAAGGTCATCAGCATAGAGGAGCTCCCAAGGGCATCCTGTCTTGAATTCCTCCGTTATTGCCTGGAGGACTATGATAAATAGGAGGGGGCTGAGTACTGAGCCTTGGTGGACCCCTACCTCTACCCGGAATTCTTCACTGTACTCATTTCCAACCCTCACCCTACTAGCGGCGTCCCTATACATGGCCCGCACAGCTCTCACTAACCATTCATCTATCCCTAGTTTTCTCATTGCCCACCAGATAAGGGATCGGGGGACCCTGTCGAAGGCTTTCTCCATGTCAACAAAAGCCAGGTACAGGGGCTTATCTTTGGCTAGGTATTTCTCCTGCAGCTGCCTTACCAGGAATATAGCATCAGTAGTACTTTTCCCTGGCACAAACCCAAACTGCATCTCATCTAAACTAACTCTCTCTCTAATTAGTTGGGCTATGACCCTCTCCGTAACCTTCATCACCTGGTCCAACAGCTTGATACCTCTGTAGTTATTTGTATCTAGGGCATCACCTTTACCTTTGTAGCAGTTGACTATTATACTGCTACACCAGTCATTGGGTATGACCCCTTTGTGTATCACCTGATTAACTATATGGGTGACTAGGCTATAGCCGACACTACCAGACATTTTGAGCATCTCTGCAGTGATTCCTGATGGGCCTGGGGCTTTCCCTGTCTTCATGCTTCTAATTGCCTTAGCTACCACAGAACTATCAACTCGGATAGCTGGTCCCTCTGTTGGGTCAACATTCGGCAGACTCTCTTTATCCCATTCATTTTCTTCATTCAGCAACCTTTCATAGTGGCATCTCCAAACCTCTCTCTTTGCATCCTCATTTAGCGCAAGTGAACCATCTTCCATGCGAACACACTTCTCTCCTACCACATCACGATTCTCTCTCACACACTGTCTTGCAACACGAAACACCTCCAGTCTTTGGTCCTCACGGCGCAGAACATTGGCAAATTTTTTCTTATCTGCTTCCCCTCTGGCTAAATAAACCTGTCTCCTAGCTTCTCTTTTGGCAGTCTGATACAATTCCCTGCTAACCCCATTTTTCCAGACCTTCCAAGCCTGTCTCTTTTCTCTAATAGCCCTGTCTACAATATTGTTCCACCACCACGTTATTCTAGGTCGAGAGGGGACTTTGCACCAGCCACAGATCTGGTCAGTGGCTCTCAGCAGGTTGTCCCTTAGAAACGTCCAACTGTCTTCTACCCCCTGTGATGCTCTATCCCCTTCTACTTCGTCAGAGGCTTCAAGTAATATGTCCCTAAATCTCTGTCCATTTGCAGGATCTTTAAGCTTCCAGATCCTTCTTCTCCATATTTGTCGTCTTCTGGTTGTCCTCCTAGTCCTGATCCTAAAGTCACTAGTCCTGATCCTAAAGTCACTAGTCCTGATATATATATATATATACACACATTGTTGTCATGACCAACGCCAGTGCTGCTTGACTGGAACCCGTGTCAGTGACATGTAAAAAGCACCATTCTAGCAGGGTCAATACTAGTGCCACCTGACTGACCCCCGTGTCAGTGGCACATAATATGCACCCACTACATTCTTGGAGTGGTTGGTGTTAGGAAGAGCACCCAGCATCTCTTTCTTTCTCTTTCTCTCTCTCTCTCTCTCACTCTTTCTCTCTCTCTCCATCTGGCAGGTTCCTTAACCCTTTTGTTACTGCATTTATTTTGAGATGCTCTGTGTTTCAATTTATTTTAGATATAACAAAGAATTTAGTAAAATAACTTAGCTATCATTAAGCTAGTGTTAGGAACATTAATTGTGACTAAGGTTTGGTGGAAGATTTTAATGCAGAACTTATGAAAACAAGATATTTGTACTACTGAGCCAGAGCCGGTTTCAGCTGGGTTGGTAACAAAAGGGTTAAACTTGGATCGTTTGACACATCATTAGCCAGTTGTCATATTCTCAATGCATGCACATTACATCTGATTCCTCTAAGACAAATATTTCCTCTCAAATCATTTGTGCTCTGGGAGAAAATAAGAGAATCTAGTTGTTACCAACAGATTATAACTCCCTAATGTTTTGCATCATCATCATCATTTAAACATCTGCCTTCCCCTGTTTACATGTGTCACACAAGAGCAGTTGGAGTAAAGTCTGCTATGGCCAGATCCCTTTCTTGGCGCCAATCCTCTCCTGCTTCCAGGCAAAGTAGTAATCCTTCAATTTCTTGAACATTTTTCCTATATCATTCAGCAAAGTACCTGAATACATCATCAATGATGTACTCTGTTCCCTGGGGTTATTAGGTGTTTCATGTCTTTCAACATCAGACACCCTTACCTAGGTGACCCAACCACCTTATTTCCTGTTAGCACTACCCCTGGTAGCATTATCCCTTCCAGGAATCACACTTCCTGATCCACAAACACCTTGAGGCAGCCTCCTCTGCCTCCTCCACAGCCAAACTGATGGCCTTCTGTCTATTACTAAGCATATTCCAAGCTCTGCAAAGGGACTGGCCTGCAAACCCTCTGCATCCAACCCCGATGGGACCTCACCTCACTTGCCAATAATTGCTTTAGCATAACGCCAGTGGCTCAACATATTTCCTCCTTTTATTAATGTTTCCCTCTTCAATGTGATCCTCCCAGAGAACAAAGTGTACTAACAGGACCAAGTAGACCCCTGCTAATTTACCACAATTTTAAGTACTGCTTCATTAACAAGGTATAGGAGTGGTTGTGTGGTAAGTAGCTTGCTTACCAATCACATGATTCCGGGTTCAGTAAAAGGAAACAAGAGGCAGACAGAAAAAGGAACTTTATAAGTGTGATAACCAAACCTTGGACTACACTAGCCTTGATGGAAGTAAATTAACAAGAACCTTGAGACACAAAGCAATTAAAATAGTTTGACAAAAAACTTCCAATGAAAGAAATATAAAATCATAATTTTACAGCCTTGCTGGAAGGTTCTCTTGTTTTAGGGTTTAACCAGTTGATATTTCAAGCAGCAAAGGCAGTGAGCTGGCAGAATTGTGAGCACTCTGGGCAAACTGCTGAGCAGCATTTCATCCATCTTTATGTTCCGAGTTCGAATTCTGCCAGGGTCAACTTTGCCTTTTGTCCTTTCAGAGTTCGATAAAATAAGTACCAGTTGAACATTGGGGTTGGCATAATCAACTTAATCCCTCTCGCAAAATTGCTGGCCAAAATTGTACCAGAATTTGAAATCAATATTTATGACAGCAGATGTTGCTTTTGTGACAGTTTTTTTAAGGAGAGCAACTCCGGGTGTAGCATTACAAAATGGGTGGTGGAATTCACTGGGTCACTGGGATCACTAGAAAGGGACAAATGGTGCAGTAAAGTAGATATTCTTTCATAACAATCTCCAAAACGAGTTTTTGTTCCTCTTGTTTCAGCTGACATTCCAAAGTGTGCAAGACAGTGGTCATTCAGAAATCATTGCTGTGGATGACATAGAACACCTGCCAGGCCCCTGTGATCCACAGGGCTTGTGTGATTTTGAGCAGGGGATGTGTGGTTTCACCAATGTGTATGGGGACGACTTTGATTGGATTGTATTCAGTGGTTCCAAACAGAGTTTTGTTTCAGGGCCTACAGAAGATCACACCACAAATTCTCCTTCAGGTAAGCTGTGCAGGAATTTTTTGTTCTCCTTTTAATTATCCATTTTATCTTTAACAATTATCTCAAATATTAATTATGAATTGCTGTTGTTAACTTGTAATCTTGTTGAATGTGATCTCAGTATTTAGATTTTAGTTTTCAAAAAACAAGTTCTTTAAACGAGCTATATTTTTTCCTGTAGTAGTCTGTAGCTAAATAGTTGAATGATCTCTCATGCATGAAGGTTTATAGAGCAACCTCCCTTTGCTAAGTTTCTCAAAGCATCTGTGTCATGAGACATAATTCTTAATTATTCAAGAAGCTTAGCATTTTTCTTGGAAGTTTCTAGAATGTCAAGCGTTCCATTAATAAAAACAGCTTGCTAACCCTGATCTTTGCTTCTTAGTCGATTAGAGTTAGAGCCATTTATATTGTTGCTAATAATATACATGCTGACATATCAATACTTGATACTGAACATATATTCCCTCTACACTTCTCTCACTTCTTTCTGTAAAAAGAGCGTAGGCCCGAAACATCAAAGACTTTTCCATTCTTCCTGAGTGTCAAACTAATACACCTGCATGTTGTTCCCTCCCCTCTGTGTGTGTGTGAGAGAGAGAGAGAGAGTGCATGTGTGTATGAAAGAGAGTGCATGTGTGTATGAGAGAGTGTGTGTGTGAATATGTGTGTGTGAGAGACAATATGTGTGTGCATGAAAGAGAGTGTGAAAGAGTGTGTGTATTTATGTAGGGAGAGTGTGTGTATGTGCATGTATGTGTGTGTGTGTGAGAGAGAGAGAGAGGCAGAGAGTGTGCATGTGTTTGTGTGTGTGTGTGTGTGTGTGTGTGTGTGTGTGAAAGAGAGAGAGAATGTCTGTGTGTGTGTGGGTGTGACTTTATTTAATTTTCTCTTCAGAACCTCTTGGATTGTTGAGTTGGGTCAAAGTTCCATTTACATTGTTGAAATTTTCTTCGACCTCTGTGACTTGTGTGTGTGTGTGTGTGTGTGTGTGTGTGTGTGTGAAAGAGAGAGAGAATGTCTGTGTGTGTGTGGGTGTGACTTTATTTAATTTTCTCTTCAGAACCTCTTGGATTGTTGAGTTGGGTCAAAGTTCCATTTACATTGTTGAAATTTTCTTCGACCTCTGTGACTTGTGTGTGTGTGTGTGTGTGTGTGTGTGAGAACACAGGTATTTTACCTCTATGGAAACATATTAATTACACCCATTATAATGATAGTGGCACAGTAGAACACAGTAGAATATAAGCTGCTGGTGATCGGATATTGTAATACCATTTACTATTAGTGCTGCTTCTATTTCTAATCATTGCTAATTAATGAACCTGCTAGCTATTTGTGACATCAGAGCCAAAGAAGTCACTGAAATTTAATATATCATTGACAGAGAGATTTGGCTGGTATGTAGCTAGCAGATGACTGACACTGAGGAGTCACAGTATGTCAAAATCACATGATCCAGCAATTCTGGCACCCATAGCCGACAATTCTTGTCTGCCAACGATATATACATGTGTGCTTTAATGCACCATGCAGCCATATCAGAGGTCCTCTCAAGGTGAATACCATAGTAAACAGTATTCTAAAAGAACATCCACATTAAGTCAGATATAAAGATTGCCTTTTTGGTATTAAAACTGCTTTTGTCACTAATGATTGTTAGATTTTGTAACTATGGTTCTATTCCCTGGTATTAGCTATTTCCCTTATATTCAGTAACTTTGATTTCATCTTACCATTTATGATAATGTAAATGCCAACAATGAGGAGAAAAATACAGAAAGACTGTTAGTAATATAGAGTAATAGATGTAGAAGATTGGGAATTTTTATATATATCTTACAGCATAATAATTAGTTATGAATTATTGTATTTATATGTTATCAAAATGTATAGTATTATATATCCATTGTGGTTGATCTTACCTATCAGTTTTGCACTAGCGGTTCAACAGGATGTTAGGTAACTGCTCAATTATGTAACCCTGCACTCTTCAGAGTTGGCATGAATTCCCAGTACAAAACAAATGTATTATCATATATTATTTTTATCTGGTTTATTTCAGGTCATTATATGTACATTGATACACGATTTAATCGAAATGAGAATGACAGGGCTTGGCTTAGTAGCTGGGAAAATGAGCCAACTAATGCAACATGTGTATCTTTCTGGTATCATATGTATGGAAAAGGTATGTAAAACTATACACACACACACAGACACACACACACACACATATATATTCTTTTATTCTTTTACTTGTTTCAGTCATTTGACTGCGGCCATACTGGAGCACCACCTTTAGTCGAGCAAATCGACCCCAGGACTTATTCTTTGTAAGCCTAGTACTTATTCTATTGGTCTCTTTTTGCCAAACCACTAAGTTATGGGTACATAAACACAACAGCATTGGTTGTCAAGCGATGTTGGAGGGACAAACAGAGACACACAAACATATACATATAAATATGTGTATATGTATATATGTATATATATATATTATATATATATATATAATATATATATATATATATATACACACACATATATACGACAGGCTTCTTTCAGTTTCTGTCTACCAAATCCACTCGCAAGGCTTTGGTCAGCCCAAGGCTATGAGTACCAACTTTAAAAGAAACATACGTACTGGTGGCAGTTTATTTTCCAAAACCCTTCGAGTGGGTTGCCCCAGCATGACCACAGTTCAGGGATTTAAACAAGTAAAAGATAAATGGTAAAGATCCATCACTAATGTTGACTCTTCAATCTCTCTGGAAAAATTAGCTGTGGGTGGACATAGAGAGGGATGGGCCCAACCAGGATTAAAATACCCAAAATGTACCCTATAACATAACAGCACCCAGTGACCCCATCAGAAGTTGAAGGCCCACAGAAAGAAGGATTATTGTGACAATACCTGCTTGTGTTTTTCTTAGTATGATGTTTAGTTTTTTTAACTATTTAAACTGTCAAGGTATCAGTCACTCTCAGACAGGTTTATGGTCAAGTCTCCAGAGTCCTCAGCCCCCAGACCATATCCATGCTCACTGCTATAAGGGCGGAGAGGGCTATCTGCAAGTGTGAGTCCTGTGAGTCAGAGGGGTTGTTTCAGTGCATCTCCTTCACCATACTCCAGGACAATGCCTTTTCCATTTTGTCTGCTGGTGCCATGAGAAATGTTTCTATATTGTGAGAGGCAACATTTGTCAAAATTAATTAATTCAAATAAAGCCAGTGTATTTCATTTAATCATCATCGTTTAGCGTCCGCTTTCCATGCTAGCATGGGTTGGACGGTTCAACTGGGGTCTGGGAAGCCAGAAGGCTGCACCAGGCCCAGTCTGATCTGGCAATGTTTCTACGGCTGGATGCCCTTCCTAACGCCAACCACTCCGTGAGTGTAGTGGGTGCTTTTTACATGCCAGACGAGGCTGGCAAGCGGCCACGATTGGATGGTGCTTTTTACGTGCCACTGGCACGGAGGCCAGCTTTTTCTGTCAGGTGTAGCAACCCAAGTTTACCCTTTCAGCTTCCTATTAACTGTGATAAACTATCATTCTTATCATATTTCTTTTTCTTTTCTTTCTTTTCTACTTATTTTTTTTCTTTTTGGTATTTAAGGTATGGGAGACCTGAATGTCTTCTATAAGAACAGTCAATCAAACAGGACAATTTGGCATCTAAGTGGAAACCAAGGTAACATCTGGCTACTTGGCAACTTCACAATCATATCACCAACAACGTATGTAATCATATTTGAAGGAGTTCGTGGCAAGACGTATACCAGTGATATTGCATTGGATGACATTAGGTTCCAGAATGGAACATGTGAGTCAATAGTTACAGTACCAACTACAACTGTGGCACCAGTTAAAAGAGGTGAGTCGTTGTAAAACACTAAAAGAATTTACTTTATGTACTTAGTGTACTTGATGTTCATAGTAAGTACCCAGAAGATCATTATTTCCATATCTAATTCTTTGACTCATGGGTAGGAGACGTTTTGGCACAGGCTTTTTTTGGCACAGCCATTTTCGGTACTGCCTATTTGGTATTGCTAATTTGATGCTGACTTATTTGACATCAGATGTTTTAATATTTTTCTTATTTTCTCTCTCCCCACCTCTCCCTCTCTCTCCTCCTCTCTCTCTCTCTCTTCATCTCTCTCTTCCGCTCTCTCTCTCTCACTCTTTCTCTCTCTTTCTATATATATATATATACGTATGTATATATATATATATATAATATATATATATATATATATATATATATATATAACCCACACCCCACCTGTGCTTTCCCCACTCTCGCCTCCCCCACCTCCCAACACCATCACACCACACTACACCATACCACACAACACATCACATCACAAAATATTTTTGTCGCTTTGAGACCACGATCTGTTCACTGACAAAATTCTGGTCTCAAAGCAACGAAAATATTTTGGTAAATTAAATTTAAATGTTGAAGTGAATCTAATGGTTTTTGTGTGTTTCTTAAATGGCTTATAAACAGCTTCCATGCTGCAATTGTTTATATATATATATATATATATATATATATATATATCGATATTCTTCCCTCTGCCGTAAGACTTCATTTCCACACACGCCAGCTGAATTCAATTCATCCCCAATTGAAAGACGCCTGTTGTTATGTCCTGTAATTATTTTTATTGTATTTTTGTATTTATATTCGTGTAACATCGTCTGTTTTTCCGTCCTTGTTTCCGTATACATTTGATGCTTTTTTCCAAGGAATCTAATGCTCTTAGCGTAGTTTTTCTTGGGGTTGGCCTGATTGAAGCAATCTCAAGATTAATCAACTGAAATTGCGAGGATGATCCAGTTCTTGACTGAGGATAAAAGGCTTCGAATGACCCGTCCTTGTTTTTTTGTATCGTCTATCTGGATGTTTTTTTGTCCCTTTTTGTATCACCTAGTTGTCCAGATGTTTTGCGTTCTTGTCCCATTTTGTATTATATATATATATATCCATATGTGTATATTTTTACATGCATGTGTGTATGTGTGTGCATGCATGTGTATGAGAAAGTAAGGAGGGATGTCAGGAAGGGCATCGCTGTTACACTTCCAGAAGGGAAGGGTCTTCCTTTGATTCTAACATGCAATGTCTGTGCAAGACCCTGCCTCAGTAAAGCTGGACTCATGAGTCATCTTCGTAGTCATAAAACAAGACAGATGAGTGACAACTGGCCACTGGTGGTGGTGTAACACACCATACTAATCATATCTGTCGGGCATGTGGAAGAGAGTGTAATTCGGCAGGAGGACTTAAACGACATGCAAAGGTACATGAAGCCCAGTTACAACTACAGCCGGCTATTACCAGTAAAGGTTTTAGTTGCCAAGTTTGTACAAGACATTGTAGATCTTTAGCTGGGCTAAAAAGTCACATTCGATCACAGCACCAGTAACAGTGAAGCTTCGTGTAATGGCCATACTCGATAACGAGGGGGCAGCCATAAAAAAAAAAAAATATGTGTGTGTATGCATGTGTGTGTATATGTGTGAATGTGTGTGTATTTTGCCTCAGATATTAAAAACTACTGTCCTCAAGAGAAGCCCAATGTCCAGTAAGCCATGCTAAATCCTCAGCTTACAAGCAGCTGTGGCAAATCACCTCATTCCCTTCATTAACGTAAGTTCTTTCCCGGCCCTTTTCCTAAAGGGACTGCTTTACCAAAGAATATAATAACACAGTTGACATCATTCTCTAATTGTCAGCATTGTCATAAGTGCAGTCTTTTATCCTTTGATTGTTTCAGTCATTAGACTGCGACCATGCTGGGGCACTGCCTTGAATAATTTTTAGTTGAATGAACCAACCCCTGGTTTAAGTACAAGGCTTATCAAAAAAAAAAATTAAGTACCAGAGTACTTAATTGTTTTGCTAAGCCTGGTGCTTACTTGATTGGTCTCTTTTGCTAAACTGTTAAGCTATGGGGATATAAACACACCAACAGAGGTCTGGCAAAGAAGAACGATAGAATAAGTACCAGGATTAACAAAAGAATAAGTCCTGAGATTGGTTAGTTTGACTAAAAATTCCTCATGGCTGTGTCCCAGCATGGCCACAGTCTAATGACTGAAACAAGTAAAAGATAAAAGATATGTGACAGGCTTCTTTCAGTTTCCGTTCACCAAATTTCACTCACATGCTTTGGTCAGCCTGAGGATATAGTAGAAGACACCTGCCCAAGGTGCCATGGAGTGGGACTGAACCCAGAACCATGTGATCGAGAAGCAAATTTCTTACCCCACTGCCATGCATCAGAGATAATTAATCAACATTTTAGCATTGTAGTGTTTATATATAGTAATCATTTATCACCGTGATTACCATGACTGACCAGGCTATCAGATGTTGCTACACATCGCTGGTCACAATGCACTTCGCATTGTTTTTAACCTTCAAATAATGCCACCCTACTGGCTAAGTGAGCAGACCAACAGAAGAAAGAGTGAGAGAAAGTTGTGGCGAAAGAGTACAGCAGGGATCGCCACCACCCCCTGCCAGAGCCTTGTGGAGCTTTAGGTGTTTTTACTCAATAAACACTCACAATGCCCGGTATGGGAATCAAAACCGCGATCCTATGACTGCGAGTTCGCTGCCCTAACCACTGGGCCATTGCGCCTCCACTAGTAATCATTTATATGTATCATAATTATCATCAAGCTGCAACAGCACCTTCATCCATGTTCTACTGCTGCTTTTCCATGCTAGCATGGGTTGAACAGTTTTTGTTGTCTTGTTCTTTATTTTCTTAGGCAGTATTTTTTTGTTTTGGCTGGATGCCTTTTCTCTCACCAACACATATAGTTGCTGCTTATAGTTGTCTCAACAAGCAAGGGCACACAATTTTATATGTGGTCAATGCCAGTGGCACGTAAAAAGCACCATTCGAGCATGGTCAATTCCAGTGCCACCTGACTGGCTCCCATGCCAGTGGCACATAAAAAGCACCATTCATATAGTTGTCTCAACTAGCAAGGGTACAAAACTTTATATATATTACTATACAATAAAATAATGTTTTTTTTTTTTTACTGATAACCATATTTGGTGCTTTCTTTGTTCAGATATCTTCTTCCAGTGCACTTTCGAATATGGTTTGTGTGGTTGGCAGATAGATTCCACAACAAATGCTGAATTTATGATCAGTTATGGAGTATTTATCTACAAGAGAGGTGGACCCCGCAGTGATCACACGCTAGGCAATCATTTTGGTAAGACTATTGGCAAATATTATTTTATTAGCTTTATTTCTTATATCAAGTCATCCCATAAGTTTTGTCTGAATTTTGAATAAAGAAAGCAAGTGATCAAATGTTATATTTAATTGAAATTTAACCATCAATGTACTTTCCCTGATTATCTATGACTTTGCTCCATCTATTTACAAGCTTTTTAATCCCATCAATGTAAAACTCTTTTGGTTTCAAAGTGAAGAACTCTTAAATGTCAGTTTCGACCTCCTCCTGGCTTGCGAAAGTTATGTCCCCCAAATGATTCTGTAAACTACGAAACAAATGGTAGTCTGAAGGAGCAAGGTCAGGAGAATAAGGTGGATTGGGAATTTTTTCCCAACCAAGCTCTTCGATCTTCTGTGATGTGATCTTTGCAGTGTGGGGTCATGCATTGTCAGCTCTAATTGCTGACAGTAGACTTGAGCATTGATTGTTGCATTAGGTGGTAACAATTTAAAGTGAATTACTCCTTTACAATCAGATAGAGAGAAGAACCGTTTTCCCATGAAGTTCCCTTCTTGGTTGTAGATGAATTTTTTCCCTTTTACCAAGCCACTATTTACGACATTTAACATTTCGATAGAAGATCCATTTTTCATCACCAGTTACAAGTCTATCCAAAAAGGGTGAAATGAGTTCATGAGAATGGAGAGAAGAGCACATGCCAACTTGAGATTTGCTTTCTGACAATTCATAAGGCACCCATTTTCCAAGTTTAGGAACCTTTCCAAGTTGTTGAAGATGACAATGAACAGTTGTATGGTTTGAACTAAGCTTTATTGCCAATTCCTCAACTGATAATGCAGGATTTTCTTCAAGTAATGCCTCAAGGAGCTTATCAAACTCAACTGGATGTCCTGTTTGATCTTCATCTTCAAGGCTGAAATCTCCACTTCTAAATTTTGCAAACCATCTTTTGCAAGTTCTTTCATTCAAGCATTCTTTCCCATAAACTGAGTGTATGTTTCGAGTCGCTTCAGCTGCAGAGTTTCCTTTTTTGTACTCATAAAGAATTCAAATGCTCTTTGGATACTTCCATGTTAGAAAGGAAGACATTTTAATTCTATTATTCTGTAAAATAATATTTAATTAGTTTAAATGTACACAAATGCATAAAAATAATTTTTAATTTCATTAGACATTCTAAAATACTTTTAAATTTCATTCAATTTTAAAAAAGGTAAAATCGGACGGGACTTATGGGATGACCTGATCTTTCAAACTGAAGAAGTGCTGACTAATAATCTTGTTTTTATTTCCATTTCAGTAGATGCTAACTCATCTGTCATCATCATCATCATTATTATTATTATTATCATCGTCATCATTATCCTCACCCTTATCATCATCATCATCATCATCACCGTCATCATCATCATTATCATTATTGTCATCATTTTCATCATGATCATTGTCATAGTCTATGACAGTGTTACAGCATTGCTGTCATCATATTGTTGTCGTCATCGTCATCATCATCGTTGTCATCAATCATCAGTATTGTCCCATCATCGTTGTCATCATCATCATACTCATCATCGTCATCGTTGGCCTCATCATCATCGTTGTCATCATTGTCATTGTTGTCATCATCATCGTTGTCATCATCATCGTCATCGTTGTCATCATCATCGTCATCGTTGTCATCATCATCATCGTCATCATCACCATATCATTATTGTCATTAGCGTCATCATCATCATCATCATCATCATCATCATCATCTCCCTTGTTGTCATTGTCATCATCATTTTCATTGTCACCATCATCACTATCAGCAACAGCAGTCTGTTTTTTTATAGGCTTGCATGCAAGTGGTGCAACACTGCATTGTAATATTTGCATTTAAGTCGTATGCATGTGTGTGTGTGTGTGTGTGTGTGTGTACAGTGCTATACATCAGTGGTTCCCAAAGTGGGTGGCACTGCCCCACCCCTGTGGGCGGCAGAAACATTAAGCAAGACGTTGAAGAAAAGTGGGGCAATAATGGGGTGGCCAATGTAGGGGAGGGCAGGGATGTAACCCCCCCCTATACACACACACACACTTCCCTACCCACCCACTCCCAAAAAAGCAATGGATTAATTAGGTCAAGTTTTATTTGTGAAATACAGTTGTTTTGAATTTTCTACAGAAAGTGGTCTACATTTGTGGTGCTGAGTGGTGGGGGAGGGGCGATGGGAATGTGGCTCAAGTGTCAAGGAGGGCGGCAGCCCGAAAAACTTTGGGAACCACTGCTATACATCATCCTCAGGGAAAAAAAAAACAGAAAAAGAAAAAGAAAACAAATAAAAAGCAATTACCATAAATCCTCGAGTATAGTCCGCCCTTGAGTATAATACGCAGGGGATTTTTAGAGGGCTGTACCTCTGAAAAACCTAAACCTTGTGTATAATACGCACCCCTTCACTAACTTAGGAGGTCTATATAACGTCCTTGGTTTGTAAAAATGTATACAGTAATGTCCTTTATTATTATTGTATATATAACATAATGCAAACGTGTAGCTTTTTTGTGCATTTTGTTTGCAGAAAAAAAAAGAAATAACAGTAATAACGTTTAATAAATGTTTAATAAATGTTGCTTACTGCAAGTTATGGATGATTCTTTTATGACTTCATTGCTTTCTGGCTTAGCTTAAGGTATTTTCGCACCCGACATCACAAAATGCGTCTGAATAAACATTGCCGGACAACAAATAGAGACTCAGACATTGCTCAGAAAATATTTTTCATTTTTAACCTCGTATATAGTACGCACAAGGGATTTTGACCTTTAAATTTTGGGGGGAAAATGCGGATTATACTCGAGGATTTACGGTAGTCAAATGTTGTTGCTTCTGCATCATATGAAGAACAATGTTTTATGTTTCAGGACATTATCTTCTTCTGAACAACTCACAGAGCACCACTAACAGAACAGCCAGGTTTATCAGCACTGACATTCATATCACAAGACCTATCTGCATCACATTTTGGTATTACATGAGAATTACCAACTTTGGTCAGTTGAATGTCTATGTTCATAACAATGGCGAGAAGAAGCCACCCATATGGACAAGATCTGGAACACAGGGCTACTATTGGCTGCATGCTTCTATCGATGTTGCGAACCCAGAAAAATCAAACAAGGTAAGTCTAACCCTAAAGTATGTAAACTGGCCGTATCTGGACCAAATATTCTACCTGTTTTATGGTCTTACTGACCAGATCTGGCCTCTCACACCTATCCAACAATGTCATTCTAAAAATAAGTACTCATACCATCGGAAACATGGAGATATAAAACAATGCATGATTAGTTCAAAACAATGTGAATAAATTGGCACAGGTGTGGCTTTGTGGTAAGAAGTTTACTTCCCAACCGAATGGTTCCAGGTTCAGTCCCACTGCATGGCACCTTGGACAAGTGTCTTTTACTAAAGTTTTGGGCCAACCGAAGCCTTGTGAGTGGATTTGGTAGACAGAAACTGAAAGAAGATTAATCTTGTATATATATGTATATATGTATATATATATATGTGTGTGTGTGTGTGTGTGTGTGTGTGTGTGTGTGTGTGTATGTGTGTGTGTGTGTGTGTGTGTGTGTGTATAAATATATATATATTTTTGTATATACATTATTTACATTTGACGGATATTTATCCTCATCTTGTTTGTTGTTAAGCTGATATACCTTCCAGCCTTCATCAGATGTCTTGAGGAAATTTCGACCCCAGGACTTATTCTTTGTAAGCCTAGTACTTATTCTATCGGTCTCTTTTGCCAAACCACTAAGTTACGAGGGCCGTAAACACACTACTATTGGTTGTCAAACGATGTTGGGGAGGGGGACAAACACAGACACACATACACACATATATATATACATATACATATATATACAACAGGCTTCTTTCAGTTTCCGTCTAACAGATCCACTCACAAGGCTTTGATCAACCCGAGGCTATAGTAGAAGACACTTACCCAAGGTGCCATGCAGTGGGACTGAACCCGGAACCATGTGGTTGGTAAGCAAGCTACTTACCACACAGCCACTCCTGCATCTATACAATGTCATTCATACATACAATTCAAACATATAATGCTATTCTGAAAATAAACAGCCATATCATTGAAATTTCAAAGCAACAAGATAATTAGTGCCATGCAAAAAAGCACTGGTGCTACTGCACATAAAAACCACTGGTGCTGGTGCCACATAAAAGGCACTGGTGATGGGGTCGCATAAAAAAAATCACTGGCAATGGTGCCACAAAGAAAGCACCCAGTTTATTCTGTAAAATGGTTGGCGTTAAGAAGGTCATCCACTAAGGCAAAAAAACAGACTACGGAACTTGGTTCAGATCCTGGCCTTGCCAGCTCGTGTTAAGCCATCCAACTCATGCCAGCATGGAAAACGGACGTTAAATGGTGGTTACAGTGGTGGTGGTGGTGGTGGT
Organism: Octopus sinensis; assembly: GCF_006345805.1. Classification (NCBI taxonomy): domain Eukaryota; kingdom Metazoa; phylum Mollusca; class Cephalopoda; order Octopoda; family Octopodidae; genus Octopus; species Octopus sinensis. Next base: position 13,314,038 of record NC_043003.1, read on the forward strand.
GGTGGCAGCGGTGGTGCTGGTAGTGGTGGTGCTGGTGCTGGTGCTGGTGGGGGTGTGGCTGTAGCATAGTGGTGGTGCTGGTGGTCTTGATGATGATGATGATGATGATGATGATGATGAGGAGGAGGAGGAGGAGGAGGAGGAGGATTCAAAACAGTGGGAATAAAATAAGCCTTACATTTGACAGAGTAATCTGAATGCTAAAGCGTTAATATGAAGCTCTTATTGATCAATAGTTTTGAATGTTTTTCTCTAATAAATTGCTGTTGTTGTTGTTTCCACAGGTTTACTTTGAAGCTATTCGTAACCATGGTTACTATGGCATTGCATTGGATGACATCAAAATACTGATTGGCAGCTGCCCTGAAATAAGTATGTCTTTTATTATTGATTAATAACAAGTTTTTGTCTGTCTGTCTGTCTGTCCATCCATCTTCACCACTATTACTATTTGACTACTACTCCTGACAGGGTAATCGGAGCAAGATCCTCAGGCACCTCCTCCGTAGGGTTCGGTTAGAAGCACCCATCATTAGCCTGTCTTGCTGGATTCCCAAGCATGACCAACTGAGACAGGGTGTGTAAACTCAGGGATCAGGGAGTGTCTCTGGGTCTAGTTGCTACTTTTCTGCATTAAGAGTTTACAACTCTGAGGAGTAAAGCAAAGTTACCTTCTCAAGTCACATCAACTCATAAAGGCCAGTTTTTTGGTTTCCATGGCATATAAATTATCCACCTGGATGGGACACTGGTCCATTTCAGGATTACGCATTTTTGCCAGCTGAGTGGACTGGAGTGATGCAAAATGAAGTGTTTTGCTCAAGAATGCAATGCGTCGCCCAGTCCAGGAATCGAAACCACAATCTTATAATCATGAGTTTAACACTCTAAGCCAGTGGTTTTCAACCAGAGTTCCGTGGAACCTTAGGGTTCCGCCAGTACAGTCCAGGAGTTCCGCAAGAAGTTCCAAAACTGCTAAAATTGGCAGTAATTTTTAAGTCTCCTGCGCAGATATGTGTGCATAAGACTATTAAATTATTGCACAGGGGTTCCTCGAGCCAGTGGAATGTTTCCTTGGGGTTCCGCTCCAGCAAAAAGTTTGAAAAGCACTGCTCTAACCACTAAGCCAAGCATCTCCACAAAAGGTAAAGTTACCTTCTCAAGTCATGCCGACTCACAATGGCTGGCTCCTGGTTTCATGGCATATATATTCCCCACCTGAACAGGACACTGGTCTGTCACAGAATTACTCATTTTTTCCAGGTGAGTGGACTGGAGCAATTTGAAATGAAGTGTTTTGTTCAAGAACACAATGTGTCACCCAGTCCAGGAATTGAAACCACAATCTTATGATCATGAGTCCGATACCCTAACCACTGAGTCACATGCCTCCACTCCAGCTCTGAGACTGCAGACATGATTAGAACATCGGAGAAAAGAATCAGAAAACTGATTCTTCAAGCTGAGCCAACTGGCAGAAGACCAAGTTTTATCTGATGTAAAATATCATATTTACATTGGTACAGGCATGGCTGTGGGATTAAGAAGTCTGCTTCTCTATCATGTGGCTTAGGGTTCAGTTTCACTGTGGGGCACCTTGGGCAAAGTACCTTATACTAATAACTCAAAGCTGGTTAAAGTCTCGTGAATGGATTTGATAAATGAAAGCCCATCAATATAATTATAACTATAGCCATATTTGGTCTACCAAGTTCATAATTACTGCTCCATAACAAGGGCACCAGTTATTGTTTTGTGCTCTGGTCATTCAGAATTTACAAGAAACCAAAAAAAAAACACATTGTCTATTGTAGCAAATTCATGAAAATAGAAATTGCTATTGATTTAATACATGCTTTACTAATGTATTAAAATGCTGAAGTCAACTTTGCCTTTCATCCTTTCGGGGGTCAATCCAATTGACTGGCCCCCTCCCCAAAAATGGGCCTTGTGCCTAGAGTAGAAAAGAATATATTAAAATGCTTGAAGTTTGTCAGAATATCATTCTTTTATGTAGCAATTGCTCCTGTGCAAAATTGTTATTTTGAATTAATACTTATCTAAATATATTAATTTCGTTTTTGTATTTGGTTTGCAAGATTCTTTATGTGAATTCGTGTGTTGAAGCATATTTTACTGTCTGGGGAGAGTCATTCTCTTTTGGTGCTTCATCAATTTAACACACTCAACAGTCTGATTTCCACTCATTTACTTATTTATTTTCCCTAAGATTTGCAAGACGCAACAAAAATTTTAGTAAAAATAAATAAGAAAATGAGTGGAAATCAGACCGGTGAGTAGTGGCAGACTGGGTCTAAAAATATTGGTTGCCAGGAGACTAAGGGGGTCCACCTGCAACTACAAGGGGGTCAGCCTGCAAATACAATGCTATAATTTAATTTTTCTTTTTGTTAAAAGTATTCTTTACAATTGTCTACAAACATAGCCAGGCTGAAATAATTAATACATTCTTCCAGGAGTGAATAAAAACTTTTCAAACTTGAGGGGATGGGCCTCTTAGATACTAACATGGGCCCCTAATTATGGATTCTAATGACGCAGGGGCCCACTTGCCATTGGGCAAGCTGGCAACCTGGCTAGTCCGCCACTGCCAGTGAGTGTGTTAAATTAATAAGGCACTAAAAGAGAATGACTCTCCCCAGACACAATAAGTATATTAAGTCACCAACAAAATAAAAAGACACTGGTTTCCCAAGTTATTTTCGTCCTTATAGCTCAAAAAATTGCCAATGGTATTATTAAGAATGTGCAATCAATATAAAATTTTCTGCTAATTTGACCCACTGCAGTGAAAACAGAATGCTGTAAATCAATATTGTTGGTGAAAATTCTTTGACATAAGCTCTATCAGTTTTTACCTTTTTTTCAAGAATATTATTTGTATTCTCTTTCTTTCATAGTTTAGTATGGAAACATACTAAACAATATGTTTCCATACTAAACTATGTATGCTGTTGTTATTAGTATTAACATGGTGAAGACAGCAAGCTGGTAGAATCATTAGCACAGCGGACAAAAATACTTGGTGGTGTTTCATCCGTCTTTACATACCGAGTTCAAATTCCACCAAGGTTGACTTACCTTTCATTTTTTTTCAGGGTTGAGGAAATACGTACCAGTTGAGTACTGGGATCAATGTAATCAACCAGCCCTCTCCCTACTAATTTTCAAGCTTTGTGCTTATAATAGAAAGGATTACTAATAATAATAATAGTAATTATAATAATAATAGTTGTTGTTGTTGTTGTTGTTGTTGTTGTTGTGTGTGTGTGTGAGAGAGAGAGAGAGAGCAGTACATGCTATCAAAGTGACACTGGGGTAAAATATACAAAGCCCAGTATACCCATCATGATTACCCGTCTGATAAGGGTAGACTAGGCACATGCATCACAACCATATATGCACGGCATGGTGATCTCATATCAAGATAAACAGCGCATGACCTTGCAGGTGGGGCCCAGTTAGAATTTTCTTCTGGTCGAGTAGCCCATCCCTCCCAAAAGATCCCTGAATAAGGCTTGTTTAAGGATGTTGAACGAAACACCCATGTTTCCAAAGGTGAATTATCCAAACCCTGAAAGGATGAAAGGTAAAGTCAACCTCAGCAGAATTTGAACTCAGAACGTAGCAGCAGATGAAATACTGATAAATATTTCACCCAGCATTGTTTACGATTCTGCCAGCTTGTCACCTTAATAATAATAGTAATAATGATAAATAACAATAATAATAATAATAATAATGATAATAATAATAATAATCTTTTCTACTCAAGACCTGAAATTTGGGGGGAGGGGCCATTCAATTAGATCGACTCCAGTATGCAACTGGTACTCAATTTATCAACCCTAAAAGGCAAAGTCAACCTTGGTGGAATTTGAACTCAGAATGTAGCAGTAGATGAAATACCACTAAGCATTTCACTTGGCATGCTAACGATTCTGCTAGCTTACTACTTTAATAAAAATAATAATAATAATTATAATTCTTTCTGTATATACTTGTACTAAACAAGGCGGTGAGCTGGCAGAGTCGTTAGCACGCCGGGCGAAATGCTTAATGATAGTTCACCTGCCGCTACGTTCTGAGTTCAAATTCCGCCGAGGTCAACTTTGCTTTTTATCCTTTTGGAGTCGATTAAATAAGTACCAGTTATGCACTAGGGTCAATATAATCAACTTAATCCGTTTGTCTGTTCTTGTTTGTCTTCTCTGTGTTTAGCCCCTTGTGGGTAGTAAAGAAATAAGTATTTCGTATGCAGCTATGTTCTGAGTTCAAATTCCGCCGAGGTCGACTTTGCCTTTCATCCTTTCAGGGTTGATTAAATAAGTACCAGTTATGCACTAGGGTCGATATAATCGACTTAATCCGTTTGTCTGTCCTTGTTTGTCCTCTCTGTGTTTAGCCCCTTGTGGGTAATAAAGAAATAGGTATAATTGTACAAAAAATTATCTTCTCTTTGATATTTTTGCTTAACATAAATTTACCACATTACTAATCTTACCAGGAGAAAAAAAATGTCTGTTTTCAAAACCCTATGAAGTAATCCCTATCTAAAACAAGGCAGTGCACCCACTATAAAAATGTTTGTTCAGAAGTCTGTGCATAAACAAAAATTACTCTGTTTTTTTTTGTTTTTTTTTTCTTTCAGATGAATGTGACTTTGAAGAGGTTGATATATGTGGCTTTGAACAAGGTACAACTGATAAATTCAACTGGACAAGAGGTTCTCACTCAACAGCTCGTCGTAGTGGACCACAAAGTGACCATACATACAAGTCATTTTATGGTGATTATCTGAGTTTACTATTTTGCTCTTTTCTGTTCAACTTTATTTCATAAATGAAGTTTTTGTTGATTATTTATTGAATTAATCCTATAAGAAACTTTAGTTAATATTTATTAGAAAGTTATTTTTCAAAGCAATATGTAAACTAAACTCATGTAAAGCCCATGGTTTCCTAAGATCAGTTAGAACTCTGTGAATAACAGAAATGAAGAACTGCCATCGAGAACAGTGTAGAGGCTGCTAAGAAAGTATCTAGATGGCTCTGGTTGAAAAGAAGTGACCAGCAGGGTCAGTAGAACGCCACTTGGACACAGGTCTGAACTTGGTCAACCTAGGTTGGGTTACCTGAATAAGTGTGTCTATATTTATTGCCATATATATTGTAAGCTGGGGTAAATTACTGCTATGCCTAGCAGATGAGTATCCATCATCGAGGATGATCAAAATAAGATTGAAATCATGTGATGTGGTGGTCTCTGAGCTAGAATAGTGGTGAGTTCTCTCCCTGCTTGCAATATATATCGAGTGTGAAGTGCACTTGATAGCCAGTTGGAGGAGATGTCCTCCCGAGGTTAAAATAGCAGTATCATCTGTTCTTATAGAACACCATGTGGTGATAAACATCATTACATCTCGGTATAAATACTGCTTTCATCTCTAATAGAGATTTTCTTAACAAGCTAGTTTGCTGTATCTATTGGAAAACTGGAAACAACCAGTGACTCCAGGATACAAGTCTTATGATGTGTCCAGATATTGCAGCTCTTCAACTGGAAGAACACAGCTGAGTAATAAATTTTAACAATTCTATATTCTATCATAATCCATTGATGCCAGGATTAGTGCTAAGATGGTCAGCACCCTTGGTAAATCCTATATCATCTGACCCCCTTCTCCCAGCCCTATAATATGTTCTCCCCTCTCTTAATTCTACAATGAATGCTGCTTCTTGTAGTTCTACAATGAGCAACCCAATTTTTCTAGCCCTATAATGGATTAACCATTAAGCAAAATAAGCAGATACACACAGCATCAAGGAAAGTTGGGCATCACAGAAATGGTAAATAGTTTATGACACAAAATGAAATCATTTTAAGCTTGCTAAACTGATATTCAAAGTGGTTTATATGATCAGAAATGTAATTTCAAAGTGTTCATAGTGAGAATCTAATCAAAGACTTTGCAATTTTGAAAGCTGTAAAAATTTATCAAATACAAATAAAGTGGAAGTATACAAAATTAAACATTATTTTCCATCTTACTGTTAGTTTTGTTTCATTTTGAAACACAAAAATTTATTTTATGGTTTATCATTGTTTATACTTTGAATTACATATACAAGGGGACACCAAAATTTTTCAAGTGCTTAGGGTCTCTTGGGTCTCAATCCAACCCTGTGTACAATATACACTTCATCGCCTAACCCTTCAACAAACACTCCCTTTTCCTAGCCCAACAACATATATCTCCTTTTCTCATCCCTACATTGTACACACCCTTTGACAGTCGTTTTCTGTGCATTCTTCTAGCTACTACCTGCTATAAAATACAGATGAAAAGTTATGATTAACTTGTATACAAGAAATCTATAGTTTTATTATCAGTATGGGGGAGTATGGACGCAATTAACATTGGATAAGATGAGCCTCCATCATCAGGATAGAGATCTTAAATTTCACATCTTAGTGCAAAAATAAAAAGTGAGTTTTCGCTTTGTGGGTGGTCTCTGGGAGCAGATTTGCTCATGTATATATATATATATATATTATATATATATATATATATATATAATATATATATATATATATATAATATATATATATATATATGTATATATAGTAAGTACTTTTACAGACGAGTGCCCCATGTATGTATGTTTGAACTCAGAACATAATATATACTTATGTGTGTATGTATATGTGTGTGTGTGTGTGGTGTGTGTGTGTGTGTGTGTGTGTGTGTGTGTGGAGACACATGGCCTAGTGGTTAGAGCAGTGGACTCGCAGTCGATGGATCGCGGGTTCGAATCTCAGACTGGGCGATGCGTATGTTTATGAGCGAAACACCTAAGCTCCACACGGCTCTGGCAGAAGGTAATGGCAAACTTCTGCTGACTCTATCGCCACAACATTCTCTCACGCTTTCCTCCTGCATCTTGCAGCTCACCTGCGACGGACCGACGTCCCGTCCAGGTGGAGAATCTATACGCCAAGGAAACCGGAAAACCGGCCCTTATGAGCCAGGCATGGCTCGAGAAGGAACAAAAAAATCTTAATGCAGAGGAGTTCAAAGATAAATTTAACTAAATCTACCAACATTATTATGGATCACTATACTGTGATGAACTAAATCTAGTTTTATTATCATATACATCGTCATATAATTTTGCTATCTGACAAAATTTTTATTCTTTCACACCAAATCATGTGACAGGTCATAGCACCATATGACCTTCTCGTCTTCCACACCATGCCCCTCACTAATCTTGTCCTCCATCTTCCCCTGTTCCAAATGTGACCTCTCCTTTGCTGAGGTTTCATATTTTTAAGTGAGTTAAGAAATTTTTATGTTGCCCAGAAAATTGTTCGGCACTCTCTGAGTAATTAGCTTGATTGCTTCGAGGGTAACACTGACCCTAATTGATGCATGGCTGTGTGGTTAAGAAGCTTGCTTTGCATCCATGTCATTTCAGGTCCAATCCCTTGGGCAACTGTCTTCCACTACAGTCCCAGACCAAATAATGCCTTGTGACTGAATTTGGTAGACAGAAACTGTGTGGAAGTACGTTGTAAATATGTGTGTGTATATATGTGTGTACATATCTGTGTGTCTTCGTATCTGTCTGTCCTTCCCATCACCACTTGGTAACCTGTGTTGGTTTGTTTATGTCCCTCTAACTTAGAGTAAAAGCCCCCTCTGGTCATGAATGACCATGGGATCGCACCTAGAGAGTTACCCTCTTGGGCACAAGTCCAGGCAAGGTTGTTTTATAGAAAACCAACTGTCGCACATGTAGACCAGCCTCCCCTCTTCACGCCACCAATTTTATCCAAGGGAAAGGCAAAGGGGCCGATACAGTTTGGCTCCAGTGACATTGCAACTCATTTCTACAGCTGAGTGAATTGGAGCAATGAGAAATAAAGTGTCTTGCTCAAGAACAAAACTCACAGCTCAGTCTGGGAATTGAACTCACTACCTCATGATTGTGAGCCCAATGCTCTAACCACTAAACCATGCACCTTCTTGGCAAATACAATTTCCACAGTTTATTGTATTGTATCACCTAGATGTGTTCGATGCAACCAATGAGATCCACATAGACGTGTTCAGATGTTTCTAATAAAACTTTATTTGTTTGCCTATGCTTTCCAATAAACTCTGCTGAGTTACCATTATTTTTCATTTTCCCTTGAATTCTTCAAATTCAGTGGCACGTAAAAAGCACCCACTACACTCAGAGAGTGGTTGGCGTTAGGAAGGGGCATCCAGCTGTAGAAGCACTGCCAGATCAGATTGGAACCTGGTGCAGCCTCCTGGCTTCCCAGACCCCGGTCGAACCATCCAACCGATGCTAGCATGGAAAACAGACATTAAACAACAACGACGATGATGATAATGATGATGATGATGATGATGATTAAGTAGTAGTAGTAGTAGTAGTAGTAGCAGTAGGTAGTAAAGACAATTTACGGACATGCACTATTTATTTTTCTCAATTATTTTTCTCAATTTCAGGCCATTATATGTACCTTAATACGGAAAAGCATACAAAAGATGACCATGCTCACTTATACACACCACAATATCCAGCAACCCAAACAGAGCGTTGCTTATCATTTTGGTACTACATGGATGGAACATATGAGGATAAAATAAATGTCTATTTGTACCAAAATAACAAAATAACAACTAAACTTTGGTTTATTCAGACCAGTCAAGGACCTCATTGGCGTTTAGCTACAGTTTCAATCAATTCCCAGACACCATTCCAGGTAAGCGTTACAAAACATTTCAAACTGCATATTAGAAGTTTCTTAATCCCTAGCTTAGTTGGTTGGAGGGGGAGACAGTTCGTCCCAGGCAACACTTTTAAAGGGGCAGCATTTTTAAAGGGGCAGCACTTTTAAAGGGGCAGCACTTTTAAAGGGGTAGCACTTTTAAAGGGGTAGCATTTTTAAAGGGGCAGCACTTTTAAAGGGGTAGCATTTTTAAAGGGGCTGCACTTTTAAAGGGGCAGCACTTTTAAAGGGGCAGCACTTTTAAAGGGGCAGCACTTTTAAAAGAGCAGCATTTTTAAAGGGGCAGCACTTTTAATGGGGCAGCACTTTTAAAGGAGCAGCATTTTTAAAGGGGCAGCACTTTTAAATGGGCAGCACTTTTAAAGGGGCAGCATTTTTAAAAGGGCAGCACTTTTAAAGGGGCAGCGCTTTTAATTGGGCAGCACTTTTAATGGGGCAGCACTTTTAAAAGGGCAGCAATTTTAAAGGAGCAGCACTTTTAATCTTCTTGTAGGTTATTGCTGTAGGTAATATGTGTTTTTTTGTGGGGTCAGGGGGCAGCAAATGGAAGGGTCACCCTGGGCGGCATAAACTCTAAGTATGCTAGTGTTGTTAACTTTACCATTTTGCTTTTAAACTGGCCATATCAGGCCAAAATGTTCTACCCATTTTATGAGCAAACTGGCCATAACTGGCCTCTCACACCTACCCTACAATGTCATTGTAAGAATAAACAATCACATCATCAAAATCTCAAAGCCACAAGATAAGTCATGATTAATTCAAAACAATGTCAACAGATAAGCATTACATTTGTCTGAGTAATATGAACACTAAAGGGTTAACACTGGTTTCAAATGTTAGCACAAGGCCAGCAATTTCGAGAGAGGTGGTCAGATGTTTGCAGCAGGGTTGACTTTGCTTTTCATCCTTTTAGAGTCAATAGAATAAAGAATCAGTCAAGCACTGAGATTGATGTAAATGAGACTGCCCCTCCCCTCAAAATGTCAGGCCTTGTGCCAAGATTAGAAAGGTTGTTGCTGTTGTCATTGCTATTGCTGTCATTATTGTTTAACCCCAGGTCAACTTTGATACAGCATACTTCTGATCAAAGGCATTCCAGGCATGAACATCATGTTTTGGGGAATACTTTATTTACTGCATGCTGTGCTTATATAAGCTGGTAAGGTGTGATTTAAGGAAGATATGGCTGTTATTTTTAGAAAATCAAGCCAAATGCTTCCTTCTTGATTTTGATGGTTGTCATAAGCAGTCACCAACCAGAGTTTCCTTGCAATAAAGACTTGTATTGGAACCTACATGTATCTCAGTTACAACATGCATGATTGAGTGGAGCTTATTTTCAATTCCTGAGGTCAGTTTGTTTGGCTTAACCCTTCAAAGTGGAACCCCACCATGACCAAAGTCCAGTAACAAAAACAAATGAAAACAAAATTATGGCTGTGTGGTAAGAAGCTTGCTTCCCAACCACATGGTTCCGGGTTCAGTCCCACTGCATGGCACCTTGGGCAAGTCTCTTCTACTCTAGCCTTGAGCTAACTAAAGCCTTGTGAATGGATTTGGAAGATAGAAACTGAAAGAAGCCCATCATATTTATATATATATATATGTGTGTGTGTGTGTGTGTTTTTTCTTTATGTATTTGTGTGTCTTTGTTTGTTGCCCCACCATCGCTTGACAACCGCTGTTGGTTTGTTTACATTGCCATAACTTAGTGGTTCAGCAAAAGAAACTGATAGAATAAGTACCAGGCTTACAAAGAGTAAGTTCTGGTGTCGATTTCTTCAACTAAAACCCTTTAAGGTGATGCTCCAGCATAGCCACTGTCAAATGACTGAAACAAGTAAGAAAAATAGAGAGGTGTGGTTGTGTGGTAAGTAGCTTGCTTACCAGCCACATGGTTCCGGGTTCAGTCCCACTGCGTGACACCTTGGGCAAGTGTCTTCTACTATAGCCTCAGGCCGACCAAAGCCTTGTGAGTGGATTTGATAGACAGAAACTGAAAGAAGCCCGTCGTATATATGTGTGTATATATATATATATTATATATATATATATGTAAGTGTGTGTATATGTTTGTCCCCCCAGCATTGCTTGACAACCGATGCTGGTGTGTTTACGTCCCCATAACTTAGCAGTTCAGCAAAAGAAACCGATAGAATAAGTACTAGGCTTACAAAGAATAAGTCCTGGGGTCGATTTGCTCGACTAAAGGCGGTGCTCTAGCATGGCCACAGTCAAATGACTGAAACAAGTAAAGAGAGTAAATCTATGAAACATGTACAAAGAAAGAGAGAGAGAGAAAGAGAAAGAGAGAGAGAGAGAGAGAGAGAAAGAGAGAGAGGGAGCGAAGGAGCGAGAGACAAAGACAGAGAGAGGTGAGGGAGAGGAAAAGAAACATACTGAGATGCTAAGGTATATTAATATTCGTTTGTGCTATTTTATTTTTCTTTTTTTTTTTTTTAACTAGGTCTTGTTCGAAGGTATTCGTGGTTACAACAGTAGAGTTATTATTGCTCTGGACGATGTCAAAGTTTCTCAAACAGCTTGTGAACCGTTAGCTTCCTGTAACTTTGAAGAAGGTTTCTGTGGCTGGTTTAACAACCATCTTACTATAGGCCGTAGTATGAATTGGGTCATCAGAACAGGACACTACAGAAGAACTAAACTGGAACCACCAATTGATCATACTGCAGGAGATTCATCAGGTATTTCTCTTGCAAATTTTGATAAAGAATATATATTCATCGTGAAGTATATTTACCACTTAAATGTGGCTAACCCATAAGGGTGGATGCTACTGTAGCTTGTAGCCCTAGGAGGACACCTCCTCCAGCTGGCTATTGACACACTCTCTGTAGGGCACAGAAAGTGCATCAATAGCCAGCTGGAGTAGGCGTCATCCTGGGGCTACAAGCTACAGTAGCATCCACCCTTAAGGGTTAGCCACAGGAGGATACCTCCTCCAGCTGGCTATTGACACACTTTCTGTAGGGCACAGAAAGTGCGTCAATAGCCAGCTGGAGGAGGCGTCATCCTGGGGCTACAAGCTACAGTAGCATCCACCCTTAAGGGTTAGCCACAGGAGGATACCTCCTCCAGCTGGCTATTGACACACTTTCTGTAGGGCACAGAAAGTGTGTCGATAGCCAGCTGGAGGAGGCGTCATCCTGGGGCTACAAGCTACAGTAGCAACCACCCTTAAGGCTTAGCCACATTTAAGGGGCAAATATACTTCACAATGTCGTGCAGCTACTGTTTATACCTCGCTCAGAGATTTATTATTGAATATTTATTCAGTTTTAATTTTATTAACATAGACACAGGTAAGAAGCTTGCTTCCCAACCACATGGTTCCGGGTTCAATCCCCACTTGGGCAAGTGTCTTCTACTATAGCCACTGGCCAACCAAAGCCTTGTGAGTGGGTCTGGTAGACAGAATCTGAAAGAAGCCCATCGTATATGTGTGCGTCTATGTATTTATGTGTGTGTGTCTTTGTGTCTGTGTTTGTCCCCACACCATTGCTTGAGAACCGATGTTGGTGTGTTTATGTCCCTGTAACCTAGCAGTTCAGTAAAAGAGACCATTACAAAAAGTACTAGGCTTACAAAGAGCAAGTGCTGGGGTCGGTTTCTTCGACTAAAACCCTTTAAGGTGGTGCTCTAGCATGGCCACAGTCAAATGGCTGAAACAAGTAAAAGAATAAAAGAATGGGACCAATATTAAGAATTCTTGAGAATTAATACTATTAATACTAATAAGCAACAGTGTTTTAATAGGGTGAATTGTGTAAATATTTGATTTGCCTGTTCAAAGGTTATAAGGTCTTTTCTGTTGTTTGTAGGAGCAATTATTTTTTATATGAGACATTTTGGCACAGCCTCTTCGGCATTGCTGATTCGGCACTGATGTGTTTGACATCAGACATTTCAATGTTTCTCCTGTTCACTCTCCACTCTCTCTCTCTCTCTCTCTCTCTTATCTCTTCTCTCTCTCTCCAAACCCCTTTCTTTCTCTCCCTCTTACCTCCTCTCTCTCGCTCCTAACTCCTCTCTTTCCCTCACCCTCTCTCCCACCCTCTCTCTCCCACCCTCTCTCTCCCGCCCTCTCTCTCTTACCTCCTCTGTCTTTCCTAACCTCTCTCTCCACCCTCTCCCTCCTACCCCCACCCTCTCTCTCCTATCCCCCACTCTCTCTCTCTCTCCTCCATTATGTGTCTGAGCACATTTCTCTTTATGCTTATGAGGAGAGAGAAAGCGTTTATGTCAGTCATGTTCAATTGATAAATTGTAATCGCTCTGTCTCTGTCTGTCTCTCTCTCTCTCTTTCACTCTTTCTGTCTGTATGTGTGTGTGAAAGAAATAATTGAAAGAAACACAGAGCATCTTAAAACAAATGCAGTAACAAAAGGGTTAAAGCTATTGGCTGCCCAAAGCTTTGCGAATAAATTTTGTAGGGTAGACAGAAACTGAAAAAAACCCCTATCATGTGTGTGTGTGTTTGTGTGCATGTGTGCACATGTGTGCTTGCATGCACACATGCACGAAATTGTGTGTGTGTGTGTGTGTGTGCATGTGTAAGCGTATTGGTCTGTATTTATCCCCAGTAGGTGCAGAAGTGACTGTGTGGTAAGTAGCTTGCTTACCAACCACATGGTTCCGGGTTCAGTTCCACTGCGTGGCACCTTGGTCAAGTGTCTTCTACTATAGCATCAGGCCAACCAAAGCCTTGTGAGTGGATTTGGTAGACAGAAACTGAAAGAAGCCTGTCGTATATAAGTATATATATATGTATGTATGTATGTGTGTGTGTATATGTTTGTGTGTCTGTGTTTGTCCCCCATCATCGCTTGACAACTGATGCTGGTGTGTTTACATCCTTGTCACTTAGCGGTTCAGCAAAAGAGACTGATAGAATAAGTTCTAGGCTTACAAAGAATAAGTCCTGGGGTCAATTTGTTCAACTAAAGGTGGTGCTCCAGCATGGCTGCAGTCAAATGACTAAAACAAGTAAAAGAGTACTGCTTGACAACCGGTGTTGGTTTGTTTAGGTCTCCCTAACTTAGCAGTTCATCAAAAGACACATAGAATAAGTATCAGGCTTAACAAAAAAAATAAGTATTGGAGGTTGATCCATTTGACTAAAATTCTTCAAGGCAGTGCCCTAGCATGGCCACAGTCTAATGACTGAAAGAAAAAAAACAAAAAAAACCCTAGATTTTTCTGTTAATCCTTTCCATTTTCTCTTTCTTCCTTTCTTTTATTCAGGTTCTTATGCTCATATTTATTCCAGTAGAACGAGTAAAGGTAGGGCTGCCTACCTTGAATCTCAGATGGTTCCTTATGAAGAATCACCACGCTTCTGCTTCCACTTTTGGCATTATATGTATGGCACAGATGCCGGTTTACTTACTGTTTATGTTCACTATCATGGTCGATCCCTTAAGGCGATATGGACAAGAAACAACACTATCAGCCACCAGTGGGTTGAAGAACATGTTACGGTTGGCAGTCAGTATATAAACTTTGAAGTAAGTTATTCGTGTAATTCTTTTACATTTTTCTTCGGCCGAATTCTTTCTATATCTTTTCTTGTTTTGCTTTTAAATACACCACCTACAAAGCTTCTTTTCCCCTGACCCTTGTGTTTTGGTGTGCGTAATATCAATCTATCTTCTTGTCTGTATATGTATTTAAAAAAGAGTAAAGACCCCCTTTGGTCATGAATGACCATGGGATTGCACCTAGAAAGTTACCCTCCTAGGCACAAGCCTGGGCAAGGTTGTTTATGGAAGACCAGCAGTCGCTCATGCACGTCAGCCATATATATATATATATGTATGTATGTATGTATGTATGTATGTATGTATGTATGTATGTATGTATGTATATATGTATATATATATATATATATATATATATATATATATATATATATATATATATATATATAACAGGCAGTTGTGAGCAATGGAGCCACCTACAAGGAAACGCAAATAACAAGCGGTGTCCCACAGGGCACTGTCTTGGGGCCACTGATGTTCATAGTGGCCCTTTCAGACATGCCTTCAGTTGCTACGATGACTACCCTTGCTAGCTATGCAGATGACACAAAAGTCTCCCACGCAATACAAAACCCTGAAAATATTGCACATCTGCAACAGGAGCTGGACACAATATACAGGTGGGCTGAGGACAACAACATGCAGTTTAATGCAGGTAAGTTCCAGGCCCTGCGCTACTGGCACACAAAGGTAAACGACGTGCCAACTGGATACATTGGCCCAGGAAGAATTGCAATCCCTGAGTCAAAATCAGTGCGTGACCTGGGCATTGACATGAGCAATGATGCATCTTTCCAAGTGCATATTGCTAATCTGGTGATAAAATGCAGACGGCTAGCTGGAGGGATTCTCCGAACTTTCAGAACAAGAGAGAAGGAGACACTGATGATCCTATGGAAAACATTCATCCTCAGCCGCTTGGACTACTGCTCCCAACTGTGGTCACCACACAATATAAAACTAACAGCAGAACTTGAAGCAATTCAGAGAAGCTACACAAAGAAAATCATCTCAATGCAAAATATCAGCTACTGGGAAAGACTGAAGGTATTAAACCTCTTCTCCCTTGAGCGGAGGCGGGAGAGATATGCGGTGATATACATCTGGAAAATCCTGGAGGGTCTTGTCCCAAACTTTGGCATTCAAAGTTACCCCAACCGCAGAACGGGGCGCCACTGCATGGTGCCAAGGATTCCAACATCACCATCAAGTACAGGTCCAGATACTGCAACAGCTTGGGTTTCAGAGGACCACAGCTCTTTAACATCCTCCCTAAATGCCTGAGAGACTTACATGGTGTGGATGTGGGTTTCTTTAAAACTAAACTGGATCTCTTCTTGTCAGGAGTCCCAGATGAACCTACCTCACAACAGGAGACGCAGATGCGGGCAGCAGCATCGAACTCCCTTGTTGATCAGTTGCCACGTATCAGAGGTGGATTCACAAATTAGTGTAGCTCATTCAGCGGTGGTGCCCCAGCATGGCCGCGGCCTTCGGGCTAAAACATTTTTAAGGATTTAAGGATTTAAGGATATATATATATATATATATGTATATATATACGCGTATATATATATATATATATATATATATATGTATGCATTTATACATATATACATGTATACATACATATACATATACATATATATATATATATGTATGTATATATATATGTGTGTCTTTCAAAATGTGACCTCGTGTGTACCGTTGGCGATTTTTTTCCTCTGTCTTCCCTTCTCTGGATCTTTCCTTCTCCTATGTTTCCGACAAAGAGCTCCGCTCGAAACGTTAAACCCTCCTTCTTTCCTGAGCGTCCAATAATACTATATTTGTTCCACGTCCTCGCGTTGTTGTGTTTTTTTGTGTTTTCTTGTTTGGATTAACTTTATATATGTATATATATGTATATATATGTATATATGTATATATATGTATATATGTATATATATATATGTATGTATACATATATGTATGTATGTATACATATATGTATATATATATATATATATATATATGGGCCATGGAAGTCCTCCAAAGTGAAGGCGTCCAGGGCCCTTGTTGTCTCACCTTTCATATTCTCAATGTCCTCAAAACAACTGCACCTCAGGTCCTCTATTAACTTGGTGAACAATCAAGCGACAGGGAGCAACTCTGGACTGTTGCGAAAGTGAGGGACAACTTTTATACCCAATAATTATATATAGATACGATCAAGGGGATAAGTACAATCTGAATGTGTAAATGAAGCGCCACATCAGCACTTCATGTATGAAGCTGGTTCGCATAGCATTCCAGCAACCAAAGGAAGGTCAGTTAAACCTCAATGAATAAGTGAAGGGAGAAATACACGAACCCAAGGTATGTTTGTTCCAGTAGCCATGTTATAAGCTTCACAGAACGAATAATAATTAATTTAATTAAAGAAATGAGCAGTCAATTGATATTATATGGCTTCTGTGCCAGTGGCACGTAAAAAGCACCAACCGATCATGGCCGTTGCCAGCCTTTCCTGGCACCTGTGCTGGTGGCACGTAAAAAGCACCATCTGTAAGTGGCAGATGCCAACGCCGCCTTGACTGGCTTCAGTGCCGGTGGCACCTAAAAAGCACCAACTGATCGTGGCCATTGCCAGCCTCCCCTGGCACCTGTGCTGGTGGCACGTAAATAGCACCCACTACACTCATGGAGTGGTTGGCATTAAGAAGGGTATCCAGCCATAGAAACACTGCCGGATTAGACTGGAGCCTGGTGCAGCCTCCTGGCTTCCCAGACCCCTGTTGAACCATCCAACCCATGCTTGCATGGAAAACGGACATTAAACGATGATGATGATGTATTACTTGCATATAATATACATTCCTTGCCACATATGTTAGATTACTTACATCTTTCGTTATTTTAGGAAAATGATGCATCTAGTCCCTTTTTAAGAAAAGCTTGGGGAAGCTGAAATAAAAACAAACATTTCCTCAGTAGTATTCACCAAGTTATGTTCCTGTTTATTTCAGATGGTTATCGGAAGTATTGCTGGTAGTAATGGAAGCATAGCCATTGATGATGTGATGCTAATGAAAGGTTTATGCCCCAATGGTAAGTTTGTATTGAGTTATCATTGTTAATATTCATATCAATGTACACATAAACAAACATTATATACACTTAATGAGATTCATTGCTGGTAGGGACCAGGTATGTATATTCCAGATGTGCTGGTGTGCACTGCACAATTATCAAAAATGGCAAATGATATTATAAATATCAACCTTACTTGTTAGTTTAATCACAAATCTTAATGGAAAACTTTTGTTATACCCATGCTTGAAATTTGGTGGCATTGGGTGTGGCAGCACACCCAGTACAACAAGCGCTATGTAAATAATGCGATCAAAGATAGAAAGGAAAAGGTAATGTGTGTATATGCATATTTCAAGTGTTATTGCTCTTTCATCAGTACCATATCCAACCCATAAACCACAAAAAGGGTTAAACTAATGGAACTTGAAATATAAATAAGATCATTAATGACAGGGTTAGAGGCCAGTCTATAATGACCAGTTATAATTGCAGTAATTACAAGAATCATTAACAGGTCATTACAGAAGACTTGTAAAGAAGTGTGTGTTAATCCGATGAATTCTGCCTTCAGACATAGAAACATGCATTCTTAATCAGACTTATGTGTTCGTTACTCATAATTAAAATCTAAAATCAGGAGAATTCATTGTAGATCTACATTAGCAACAAATAATTCAGTGGAATAGAAGTGTATAAAAATAATAATGAAAGAAAAAATATTTATATTTTGGGCACAAGCTCTTTATCAAGGTAGAAAATAGAGATAATAACAAAGAAAACTATGTGTCCATACACATGCAATTTTCATAATTAGAATTATGTATTCAAAAGTATGTATCCTTAATCATTTACTTGGAAATCACTGTCAAACTTTTATACAAAGTGCTTTCCAAAAGTTTTGAGACTTTTTCAGAAAAGACATTTCAAAGAAGTACAAAATTCTAATCTCTCTTTCTCTCTTTCTAGAGCAAGAAGAGAAGTTTACTTGCAAATCTGGCCAAAAGATATCAAAAGAGAAGGTGTGTGACTTCATTTTTGACTGTCCTGATTATGATGACGAAGATAATTGCGGTAACAAATATTTTCTTTTTGCTTTAATAAACGTATTTTTTATTGTCTATTTCCTTAAATTTACAATGAGTTACAGCTGGTTTAGCTGATTAATACTTTGGACATTAAGTAATGATGATGTGACAACAATGACAGTGACAAGACATTAGCTGTATGATGACAGTGAAAAGATGATGGTGACAACAATGACAAGATAACGATGATGACGATGACAATGATGACAGCAATGATGATGGTGATATTGTCAATGACGATGAAGGCAATAGTGATGGTGAATAGCAACATGATGACGGTAATGATAATTACGATGATGATAATGCTAACAATGACAGCAATATGCATAGAAATGGCTGTGTGGTAAGTAGCTTGCTTACCAACCACATGGTTCCGGGTTCAGTCCCACTGTGTGGCACCTAGGGCAAATGTCTTCTACAATAGCCTCGGCCGACCAAAGCCTTGTGAGTGGATATGGTAGAAGGAAACTGAAAGAAGCCCATCGTATATATGTATATATATATATGTATGTGTGTGTATATGTTTGTCCCCCCAACATCGCTTGACAACCGATGCTGGTGTGTTTACGTCCCTTTAACTTAGCGGTTCGGCAAAAGAGACTGATAGAATAAGTACTAGGCTTACAAAGAATATAGTCCTGGAGTCGATTTGCTCGATCGACTAAAGGCGGTGCTCCAGCATGGCCACAATCAAATGACTGAAACAAGTAAAAGAGTAAAGAGAGTAACTTCAATGATGATGATGATGATGATGATGACAGTAATGATGACTCCAATAAGGACATCAATGGTGCTGATGATGACAATGATCATCATCCTCATCATCAATCTTGAACTGTTCCAAATATTATCAGTTTTTATTAAGTAAGCCATGCCTGTTACCAAGTGGCTACCACAGTGAAGCAGCCACTTCCAGGTGTAGTAATAATGAAGAGGTCACCAATCTCAAAACAGTGGTGGTGGTGGTGGTGGTGGTGGTGGTGGTGGTGGTAGTCTCTCGATCAGAGAACAGCAATTCTGCAATTCCTTGCTGAACAACCTGCCAGGGTGGATTTTGTTTACCTTCCCTTCTTGGGACACAAAACTCTACTTGTGAAGACCTGTTGAGGCAAGTGAGGATCAAAATCGAAATCGATCAATGGAAATTGCAGATGTGTTACCAGTGCCAGTGGCATGTAAGAGAACCATCCGTTCGTGACCGTTGCCAGCGCCGCCCTGACTGGCCTCATGCCGGTGGCACGTAAAAAGCACCATCCATTCGTGTCCGTTGCCAGCCTCGCCTGGCCCCTGTGCCGGTGGCACATAAAAAGCACCATCCGTTCTTGGCCGTTTGCCAGCTCTGTCTGGCACCTGTGCGGGTGGCATGTAAAAAGCACCCACTACACTCACGGAGTGGTTGGCGTTAGGAAGGGCATCCAGCCGTAGAAACACTGCCAGATCTGACTAGGCCTCATGAAGCCTTCCGGCTTCACAGACCCCAGTTGAACCGTCCAACCCATGCTAGCATGGAAAACGGACGCTAAACGATGATGATGATGTGCCATACATAAGCTCAAATCCACATTATTTGTCGAGGGATACAGTGTGCCACAGACCAGATGTCAAAGTAATTGTGGAGCTACGGGAGAGCGCATAAGCTTGCCCTGTCCATCAAATCAACATTACCAGTGGAGGGTCATACTATGCCACACATCAGATGTCAAAGTGGTCACGGAGCAAAAGTAAAATGAAGTGATTTGCTCAAGAACACAACGTACCACCCAGTCCAGGAACCAAACCCATGAGTTTGCAGTCGTTAGTACAACACCCTAACCATGATGCCATACAGCCTCTTTGTTATTGTAACTGCCCAGAAAAAAGTGAATATGAGCCTCAGTAGTGGCTGTGTGGTAAGTAGCTTGTTTACCAACCACATGGTTCCAGGTTCAATCCCACTGCGTGGCACCTTGGGCAAGTGTCTTCTACTATAGCCTCGGGCCGACCAAAGCCTGTGAGTGGATTTGGTAGACGGAAACTGAAAGAAGCCCGTCGTATATATATGTATATATATATATATATATATATATATATATATATGTGTGTGTGTGTGTGTGTGTATGTGTGTTTGTGTGTCTGTGTTTGTCCCCCTAGCATTGCCTGACAACTGATGCTGGTGTGTTTATGTCCCCGTTACTTAGCGGTTCGGCAAAAGAGACCGATAGAATAAGTACTGGGCTTACAAAGGAATAAGTCCCGGGGTCGAGTTGCTCAATTAAAGGCGGTGCTCCAGCATGGCCGCAGTCAAATGACTGAAACAAGTAAAAGAGTAAAGAGTATATAAGATATTTCTTTTGAACAGGTTCCTGCTCGTTTGAAGATGATATGTGTACCTGGACTGACATCAGCCATGGCTCATTTGAATGGGTCCGAGGAAGAAATGGAAATAATATCACTGAAAGTGGACCAAGTATTGATCATACTATGGGAACTGCTAATGGTTAGTATAATTTTTTATTTTTACATTATTGTCTTTTATATCAATAAACTTTGAACATTTATACAATTTTTAAAATTAGTTTGCAACATTGTTGATGTGAACTCATGTATTGAAGTAGATTTCGTTGTATCTTGGAAGGGCCATTTTTGCCAAAAATAAACATACACGCTGGTTCAATTTCATATCTTTATTATTTACTAGCAGTATCACCCAGTGTTGCTCGGGTTTGTTTCGACCCTTTAGAATTGGAATTTTTGAAAAGTAAAAATTTTGCATCATGTACCTGGTTATTCTCTTTAAGTGAACGTTTTTCTGGTTGAAATTCACTGAAAAATGGCAACACAGCAGTAAAAAAATCGTAAAAAATAGGAATTTTCATAGAAAAAAAACACCTTTTTGATGTAAACAATTTTTGGTGTTAACATGGTCCGATTTGAATTTTTTCTTCTACGGAAGGAAGAGCAAGCCTTCTTCTATCATACTCTCAATTTTGGTCAACTTGCGCTACAGGGTCTCGGAGGAGATAGTGTTA
>NC_043003.1:13340598-13355598 GCF_006345805.1 Octopus sinensis
AAAATCATGGGAGCTGTGCTGTTTTCTGACTTTGTAAACATGTCCACGGGTGTTAGACAGATGGAGTTTGAAAAGGTGCTCAGAGTTATTGTTTGTAAGATGGTTAATAATTTTATGGGTGTCTGCCGAATCAGCTGCCAGACATCGGAGTTTCAATGTATCCATGCCCAGGGAAGTAAGGCGTTCAGAATATTTCCAGCTGAATTCCCAAGCACAACCTACTGACAGAATGGATATTCAAAGTCTCAGTTGAAATCCTTTATTTAATAATTGAATTTTCATATAATTATATCATTTTAACTGTTATATCGCAATACTACACAGCCACTGTGTAATATTGCGATATAACAGTGGTGACAAGGATTTTGTAGCTCACACAGTGTAGTATTGCGATATAACAATAACGTAATTCTTCATTCCTTTTATACCATTTTATTTTTCAGTCTGTTTAAATTGTCATTTGAATAATTAAATTGTTACAAAAATTAAATTGGTAGTAGAAGAATTAAATTAATAGTGTAACAGTTAATTTGAAAATCGGACAATTAAATTGTTAGTCAAACAATTAAATCATTAGTTGAAGAATTAAATTGTTAGAACAAAAATTAAATTAATAGTAAAACAAATTGATTGCAGAACAGGCAGAAGAAATACTGAAACTCTAAAAGCAACAGGTTTTGGGATATTTTCCAAATTCAGTAATGAGTTATTATGCATATTAATCATAATTAACAGATGGGTTTTTTATGTGATTTATTAGTTTTAAAAAAGCTTAATTTTTTTCCCAAAATGTTGGTAGATGTTACTTATTCTCTCCCTCACACTCACTCACATTTTACCTCCCTCCACTTCTCTCTCTCTCCCTCCTTCTCTCTCTCACTCCCTCTTCCCTCTCCTCTCTCCTTCTGTCTCTCTCCCATGTATGTCATTTGATATTCTATTACCTATTACTCACTTCATATATATATATATATAGAATGTGTGTATGTATGTATGTATTTGTGGTATTTGTATAATTATTATTTATTCTTTTCTTCTGCTGTATATAGTCGTAAGACTTCGTGCTGTTATATATGCATAATTCTTCGTCTGTTGTATTTATATAATGTCTTGTTTGTTTCTGTCTCAGTATACATTCACTAGCTTTTTCCCAGTAGCTTAATAACAGCACTGGTGCCTCCAAGATTGAGTGGTCTCAATGATAATGGCATGAAACCATGATGATATTTTGGCTCATTGACTGGCGAGGAAAACTCAGCTGTGAATATTCCATGCACCGTGTCGTTGTCTATATTTCACATCCGTTAAATTTTCATCTAGTTTCTCATTTGCTCAGCATTCATCTAACTTTTTCCCCTTGTTGTGTTCTGTCTGGTCAACCTTTTATACATACATACATATATATATATGTATGTATATATTGTTATATTTCAGGATGGTCATTTTTTTGACAAATAAACTCAAACACTATATATTTATTCATTCTTCAGCTTATTATTGTTCTTATTTTAGTGCCCTTTGTCTTAAATCTTTAATCACACATCCGCAACCTCTTCAGTAACTCTCCTATATATACATATATATATAGATTCAGAAGAATATGGTACTTAAGTTGAGGCACCAGAATTTAGTATGGTATTATCCATACAATTTAAAAATAAGGTGATTAAAATCAAAATAAACAACAAGGATATCCAGAGGTAATGCAGTACGATCGTTTCATGCAACTGCATTTAATTGAACAATGCAATCATTACATCAATTTAAAATGTAGAGCAATCTTCAGCTACACAAAGACATAGAATTTAATTAAATTAGAACAGATGGACACATTAGTATAATTATACCTAAAATCTCCAAGAAGTTAAGGAGATAGATAAAGAACATGTTGAACCTACAGCAGCATAGTCAAGTGAATTTTTGTGTTAACAAATAGAGAAAAATGAGAGTCAGTACAATGGAATATGTAAAATTTTATCAGTTATTGAAACTTCAGTTGTAAATCACTTCATGTTACCAGCAAAGTCAAATATTTCTTTTTTAAAAAAGTATAAAGAATTCTCAGACAGTGTTGATAATACAACTATTTTTTTTTTTTCATATTTTTAGAGGCAGAAGAACATTGCGAAAAATACGAGTTCCATTGTAAGAACAAAGCATGTATCGATTCTTCCCAAGTCTGTGATCTTAGCAATGATTGTGGTGATGGTAGCGATGAAGGTGACTGTGGTATGTATCACATATAAATATATATTTTTTGTGCACTGACATTTGAAAATATTAAGATGGCGAGCTAACAGAATCACTAGCATGCCACAGGCATATGGCATAGTGGTTAAGAGCACAGGCTACTAACCCCAAGATTTTGAGTTGAATCCCAGCAGTGACCTGAATAATAATAATAATAATAATAATAATAATAATAATAATAATAATAATAATAATAATAATAATAATAATAACAAGAAAAAGAAGAAGAATAACAACATCAAAAAATACCTTAGAAATGAGAATCCAGGTTCAAAATTTCCCCAAGATACCTGATGAAGGCTGGAAGGTATATCAGCCGAAACGTTGTGTTAACAACAAACAAGATGAGGACAAATATCTGTCAATTTTAAATACTGTAAATAATGTACATAATTCCTCATATAGAACAGCATTTCATTTATCTTTTCATTCTGAGTTCAAATTCTGCCATTGGTTTTTGCCTTTCATCCTTCCATGCTGGCATGAGTGGGCCAGTTGGACAGGAGCTGACCAGGCAGAAGCCTGAGCCAGACCTCTGTGACTGTTTTGGCAGGATTTTTACAGCTGGATGCCCTTCCTAACACCAACCACTCTGCAGAGTGGACTTAGTGCTTTTTGCATGACACAAGCACAGGCGAGGTCAGTTTTGGCAAAGCTTTTAAAGCTGGATGCCCTTGCAAACACCAACCACTTTACAGTGTGGACTAGAGTGCTTTTAAGTGGCACCAGCACTGGCAGGGTCACCAAGTTCTTGCAAGGCAGAAAAAAAAATCCTTTCAAGAGGGGAGAAGGCATTGAAGGAGGTGATCTTGTGTCAGATGATGAAAGGTTATAGTGAGACAGAGAAACAGAAACAGGTGTGCTACCTGAGGGAAATGCAGTAGAACAAGAGAAAGGGACAGGGTTTATAAACAAAACCAAACAGCATACACAAGGTATGTGTTTTGTAAGTTCATGGGTAGGCTGCAGTTTTTAGGTGTAAGAGAATGTATTTTCAATGCACCTGGTGTAAAAAACACCTGAAAGTAAGTCATAGTCAAGTGAGACAACTCACAGATCATAACAGAGCCAGTCAAGAATATAATTAACTCTGTGAAACAGGAGAAAATTTCTCATTACAGAAACCTCTCGTCAAATAAGCCACAACAAAATTGTTTTAGTAAACTTGCCTTTAGAGATAGTTTCTTTATTTTTTTCTTTTTAAATATTTAATTTTAATTCTTATTTTTCCAGATGACTTCAACAGTTGTGATTTTGATTTTGGTCTCTGTGACTGGAGTCAGGATTGGAATGATGACTTTGATTGGACTCGCACAAATGGGGAAACTCTTTCATATTCTACAGGACCGAAAAGGGACCATTCTACAGGAACTGGAACAGGTGATTCAATTTCTGCCAATATATATTTACATTATTTTGCCTTTTTTTTTTTTTTATACGCTGGTGGATGATGAGTTGGTGCTGAATATTAAATGAGACAAATTAACGAAGTTGTTAACACATGAGATAGAATTCCTCACTCTAATTGATCTGGTTCTCTATGCTCTGAGTTCAAATCTTGCTGAGATCAACTTCTCCATTCATTCTTGGAGGGTCAATTAAAAAACATTACCATGGCTGTGTGGTAAGAAGTTTGCTTCCCAACCCCATAGTTCTGGGTTCAGTCCCACTGTATGGCACCTTGAGCAAGTGTCTTCCGGTATAGCCTAGGGCTGACCAAAGCCTTGTGGGTGGATTTGATAGATGGAAACTGAAAGAATCCCATCGTATGTATGTGTGTGTGTCTTTGTGTCTGTGTTTGTCCCTCACCACTACTTGACAACCAGTGTTGGTGTGTTTACATCCCCATGACTTAGTGGTTTAACAAAAGAGACTGATAGAATAAGTACAAGGTTTAAAGAAAAAATAGAAGTAAGTACTGATGTTAATTCATTCGACTAAAATTCAAGGTGCTGCCCCAGCATGGCCACAGTCTAATAATTGAAACAAGTAAAAGATAAAAAATGAAAATATACGAATTCAATGGCAATAGATGAATGGCACTGCAAGACTTGGATGCCTTTTGGTATGTTCCAATTCTTACGTTCTGAGTTCAAATCTTGCTGTGGCCTTTTCTATCTCAATTTTTTGGTTCTTCCTTTAATGAAGATAGAAAAAGGTTAATTAGAGCATAGGTGGAAGTGTGGCTGTGTGGTAAGATGTTTGCTTTTCAACCACATGGTTCCAGGTTCAGTTCCACCATATGGAACCTTGGGCAAGTGTCTACTACTATGGCCCCAGACTGACGAAAGCCTTGTGAATGGATTTGTTTGACAGAAACTGAAAAGAGCCTGTCATGTGTGTATGTGTGTGTGTGTGTGTGTGGTGTGTGTGTGTGTGTGACTTTGTATTTGTGTCCCCTCCTCCGTCGCTTAACTGGTGCTGGCTCATTTATGTTCACCACCACCACCCTCCACCCTGTAACTTAGCAGTTCAGCAAAAGACACTGAGGGAATATGTAGCAGATTTAAAAGTACTATGGTTGACTTGTTCACCTAAAACTCTTCATAGTCACAGTTCACTGACTGAAACAAGTCCATCATCATCGTCACCATCATCATTTAACATCCGTTATCCATGCCAGCATGGGTTGAACGGTGTGGCCAGAGTTGGCAAGCTGGTGGGAGGTGCTGCACCAGGCTCCATGTCTCTTTTGGCATGGTTTCTATGGCTGGATGCCCTTCCTAATGCCAACCACTTTACAGAGTGTGCTGCATGCTTTTATGTGGCACTGCACAGATGCTTTTACCTGATGCCAGACAGATGCTTTTATGTGACGCCACACAGGCACTTCTATGTGTCACCATAAGGGTACTTTTATGTGTTGCTGCATGTCACTTTTATCTCATCATCATCATCATCATCATCATCATCATCGTTTAATGTCCATTTTCCGTGCTAGCAGTTGGACAGTTCGACCGGGGTCTGGGAAGCCAGGAGGCTGCACCAGGCTCCAGTCTGATCTGGCAGTGTTTCTACAGCTGGTTGCCCTTCCTAATGCCAATCGCTCCATGAAAGAAGTGGGTGATTTTTACATGCCACTGGCACAGGTGCCAGGGGAGGCTGGCAATGGCCTCAATTGGTTGGTGCTTTTTACGTGCCACCAGCACAGAAGCCAGTCACAGGCCCCTGTTCTACACTATATATATCCCAATTAACAAAAGATATCTATACTAATACAATAATAACAGATAGTTGAAATAGATTTTCAAAGAATTTACATCTTAAATTCCTTGTTCATTTCAGGTTACTACATATATACAGAAGCATCATCTCCACGTAAGAAAGGTGAAAACGCTCGTCTCTATAGTCCAGTAATTGCACCTACATCAAGCAATGAGTGCTGGGTAAAGATCTTTTTATTATGCTTAAGAGTTGCTGTCAAATTATATTGTAATTCTAAAATACACTCCTGTTCTTTCTACAAGACATTCTTTCAGGTTCAAGCAGTATTTAACCCTCTGCCTGTCCCATGTGGCTGGAAGCACTCCATCGATTACGACGACGAGGGTTCTGGTTAATCCGAATCAACGGAACAGCCTGCTCATGAAATTAACATGTAGGTGGCTGAGCACTCCACAGACACATGTACCCTTAACATAGTTCTCGGGGATATTCAGCGTGACACAGAGAGTGACAAGGCCGGCCCTTTGAAATACAGGTACAACAGAAACAGGAAGTAAGAGTGAGAGAAAGTTGTGGTGAAAGAGTACAGCAGGGATCACCACCATCCCCTGCCACAGCCTTGTGGAGCTTTAGGTGTTTTCGCTCAATAAACACTCACAACGTCCGGTCTGGGAATCGAAACTGTGATCCTATGACCGCGAGTCCGCTGCCCTAACCACTGGGCCATTGCGCCTCCACGCCTGTCCCATGTTTCACGTGATGCATAGGACATATTTTGCTGGCATCCATGTGTCATATATGCAACCCATTCTCAATTTCTTTCGACTGCCACCAGAGTAACTTAAGACTTATGAAAGGAAAGCTTTACAAAACTCAGAATGTATGAAAGAAGGAATAACTAAAAGTCTGAAAACATGCATGGATTTTTAGGACAAACTTACAAAAATGATTTGGACAGGCAAAGGACTAAATACTGTGCAAGTTTTTAATAAATTAATGTAATTTTTAGCACTAGCTCTCTAGCCATATATAAAAAAGATAGATATGACAAATTGTAAGTATATTTGTTACAATTTTTCAATGTTTTGCTGGCAATTTTTTTTTAACACGCATAGGAGTGGCTGTGTGGTAAGCAGCTTGCTTATGAACCATATGGTTCCGGGTTCAGTCCCACTGCGTGGTACCTTGTGCAAGTGTCTTCTTCTATAGTCTTGGGCCTACCAAAGCCATGGGAGTGGATTTGGTAGACAGAAACTGAAAGAAGCCCGTCGTATATATATATATGTGTATGTGTGTGTGTTTGTGTATCTGTGTTTGCCCAACATTGCTTGACAACCGATGCTGGTGTGTTTACGTCCCCATAACTTAGCGGTTTGGCAAAAGAGACCGATAGAATAAGTTCTAGGCTTACAAAGAATAAGTCTTGGGGTCGATTTACTCAACTAAAGGCGGTGCTCCAGCATGGCCATAGTCAAATGGCTGAAACAAGTAAAAGAGTAAAGAGTTGTACATTCAGTTTCTAAAAACAACAGATATTTAATCAAATAATTCTGTTTTTCCTTATTCCATTTTCTTTCAACTCTTTCACTCATTTTTCTTTAATATCATGTGTTCAGATAACAAAACAGATAGAAATAATGTATTATTATAAATAAAATTTTTATGAATGAAACATAAGAAGTATAGGGAAAGAATTGACAAAGTATGCTGCCCGTATCTTTTGCAAAAGTATAATTTAGATAACAGACATGACAACCAACATTATTTCTTCTTTAAGTACGGCGGCAAGCTCCCAGAATCGTTAGCATGCTAGCTAAATGCTTGCTCTTTTACTCTTTTACTTGTTTCAGTCATTTGACTGTGGCCATGCTGGAGTACTGCCTTTAGTCGAGCAAATCAACCCCAGGAATCATTCTTTGTAAGCTCAGTACTTATTCTATCAGTCTCTTTTGCCGAACCGCTAAGTAACGGGGACGGAAACACACCAGCATCGGTTGTCAAGCGATGTTGGTGTGTGGGGAATTTATACGCTAGGGAAACTGACCCTTAAGTGTCAACATGGCTCAGAAGGTAACTTTACATCCTTGGATGAAGGTAATCCCTTTTCTTATTGTTTGTCTTTTTGTCTCCTTTTAGATACGATTCTTTTATCACATGAACGGCTTTCAAATGGGAACGCTTAATGTCTACACCCGGACATCTGTACTTGGAAAATATAAAAAATTGTGGACGAAAACAGGTCATGTTGCTGATTACTGGGAGAGAGCAGATGTAAAGCTGACATCAAACCAGAAATTCCAGGTGAGATTTACTGTTTTTTATAAATTTATATACGTATGTGGAACAGGTAAGACAAGAGGAAACGCATGGAACAGAGAGTCATTGACAAAAGGTCAGAGAATATGTGACAAAAGAAGTTTGACAGACGAATAAACCGAACTGTGATGTGTGTATGTGTGTGTGGTATGTAATATGTGTGTGTATATATGTATGTAATGTGTGTGTATGTACGTACGTATGTATGTATGTAAGTAATGTGTATCTATGTATATATGTAATGTGTGTGTGTGTGTACATATGTGTGTATGTTATGTGTGTGCATGTATGTGTGTATGTATGCATGTATGTTTGTATGTATGTATGTTATATGTGTGTGTGTATGTATGAAATGTGTGTATGTATGTATATAATGTTTGTATATATGGATGTAACGTGTGTGTATGTATGTATGTAATGTGTGTGTGTATATATGTATGTAATGTGTGTATGTGTGTATGCATGTACGTATGTATGTATGTATGTATGTATGCATGTAGCTTCTATTTTTTGATTATATGTAAGACACATTTTTTTCTCTCCTTCTTTCTCTCCTTGTTTTTTCTGTGTCCCTTTCTGTAGAAGAGCATAGGCTCGAAACGTAAAAGACTTTTTCTATTCCTGAGCGTTATACTAATACATCTGTTTGTTTTGTACACCACCTGTCTCTGTCTTTTGTTTATTTTTGTAAACTCGCCCCATAAAAATACCAGGTCCTGACAGACCTCTAATCTGTCTGTTTGTATTGGTTGCTGACAAAATCTCACATGTTCTCAGACCCCACACTACTGATTTCCTCCACAAAGTCAGGATGACAGCAACCTGCCTGAGAAATGAGTGCCACAAGGAGCGACTGTTGCAGCATGTTGTTGTTCGTTCCTTCTCAAGTAATGCCCGGCTCATAAGGGCCAGTTTCTCGGTTTCATGGTTTCATTGGCATATTGGTTCCCCACCTGGTTGTGACGCTAGATGCAGGAGGAAAAAGGGAGAGAAAGTTGTGGAGAAAGAGTCAGCAGAAGTTCGCCATTACCTTCTGCCAGAGCCGCATGTAGCTTAGGTATTTCACTCATAAACACATACATTGCCCTGTCTGACATTTGAACCCGCGGTCCCTCAACTGCAAGTCTGCTACTCTAACCTCTAGGCCATGTCCCTCCACATTGCACCATGTGTCCCTGGCCATTCACTGCAACAACACCTTTGCAGTTATATCCATGAGGCACGGCTGAAAACACCAATTTGACTATAGTGTACAACCTGTTAGTCCTTCTTCCTACATCTTTTGCTGCTTAATTCCCCGCTTTTGTTTCTTTATCTTTATTTCCTTGGTGAAGTAATTCCAGGGAAGTTTCCCTGGTAATTCAATCTTTTATACTTTTAATTTCTTTCTCTATCTTTTCTCCCTGTAAAAATATGTTGCTAAATAAAAATTCTTACATTATTCAATTCCAACAGAACAACAGGGATTATTCAAAATTTTTTTTATTTATTGTTTCAGGTGGTATTTGAAAGTATTATCGGTGGATTTAGCAGTGATATAGCTTTAGATGATATCACTTTCTTACCTGGTTGTGATATCAGTAACAACAATGGTAAGTATTACATGTGTTATATAGATAAAATTACGTAAAGAATAAGAACTGTAAAGTAAATTAATTTTTAGTGATATTGCAGAAATATTGGGCTATCACCTGTGCCATCTTAAAGTATGAGCACACTAGGCCCCCACGGGCCTAAGAGCTCAATTTTTATCTATGTATACTCTTTTACTTGTTTCAGTCATTTGACTGTGGCCATGTTGGAGCACCGCCTTTAGTCGAGCAAATCGACCCCAGGACTTATTCTTTGTAAGCCTAGTACTTATTCTATCGGTCTCTTTCTGCCGAACCACTAAGTTATAGAGATGTAACACACCAGCATCAGTTGTCAATCGATGTTGCAGGGACAAACACAAACATACACACACACACACACACACACATATATATGTATGCATACATATGACGGGCTTCTTACAGTTTCCGTCTACCAAATCCACTCCCATGGCTTTGGTAGGCCCAAGGCTATAGTAGAAGACACTTGCCCAAGGTGCCACGCAGTGGGACTGAAACCGGAACCATGTGGTTGGTAAGCAAGCTACTTACCACACAGCCACTCCTTCACATACTCCTGTATGCTGTGGATTGTTCATCATCATCATCATCATCATCCTCATCATTGTTTAATGTCTGTTTTCCATGGCATGGGTTGGACGGTTTGACAAGAGCTGTCCAGACTCCACTTGTCTGTTGTGACACGGTTTCAACAGCTTGATGCCCTTCCTAATGCCAACCACTTTACAGAGTGTGCTGGGTGCTTTTTACATGACACCAGCACAGGTGCATTTAAGTAACACCGGCATGAGTGCATTTTATGTGGCACTGACATCTGTAAAGGACAAGCTTGTACGTATGGATGACTGCAATTCAACTTAGCTTGATGCATCTTATCAAGTACAGCAAATTACCACAACCCCCGGTCCCTCATCATTTCCTCAGTGAGGGCCAGTACTTGGAGATCACATGACATGACCAAACCAGTGCAGTCTTTTCTCTTGCATGCAACATATGATGCCTCTTATACCCAGTTTTCCTCTTAAATCATTGTCAGTATATAAATACCTATTTCTTTACTGCCCACAAGGGGCTAAACACAAGAGGGGACAAACAAGGACAGACAAACGGATTAAGTCAATTACATCGACCCCAGTGCATAACTGGTACTTAATTTATCAACCCCGAAAGAATGAAAGGCAAATTCAACCTCGGCGGAATTTGAACTCAGAACGTAACGGCAGACGAAATATGGCTACGCATTTCGCCTAGTGTGCTAACATTTTTGCCAGCTCGCCGCCTTAAAATATATGTATATATATATATATATATATATATATATATATATATATATATATATATATATATATATATATATATATATATATATATAATATATATATATATATATATATATATATATATAAATACTTATATATATATAAATATTATAGGGTCCAATACATTGATTTGCCTGGGGGTGGAGAGCTTATAATGCCATTAAGACAGCACTGGCTATCAGATGTAAATCTTGATTTTTAGCTAAATATGTTTGGCTGAGTAATACATCTCTCCTCGTTTGTTATAGGTTGTTTGGTTTAAAAAAAAAAAATGCAGTGTGTTAGGTGGGTAAAAACCCCTTTGGTCATGAACGACCATGGAATTGCACCTAGAAAGTTCCCCTCTAAGGAACAAGTCTTGGCAAGATTATTTATGGAAGACCAGCAGTCACCCATGCATACCAGCCTCCCATCTCCTTGCTACTGATGTTATCCAAGGGAAAGGGAAAGGCTGATACAGCTTGGAACCAGTGACATCACAACTCATTTCTACAGCTGAGTGAACTGGAGTTACATGAAATAAAGTGTCTTGCTCAAGAACACAACATACAACTTGGTCCAGGAATCAAACTCACTTCCTCGTGATTGTGAGCCCAACATTCTACCCACTGAGCCATGCACCTTCACACTATGTTAGATGATGATGATGATGATGATGATAATAATAATAATAATAATAATAATAATAATAATAATAATAATAATAATATTAATAATAATGATAATAAAAGGATGAAGCGTCCTTCTTAAGCCCTATAGTTTCATAAAGGCCACTTTTCCTGCTTTCCATGATGTGTGTACACACACACACACACACACACACACACACACACACATATATACACACATGCGCACGCACACACACACACACACACACACACACACACACATATATATATATATATTTATCCCCTGGACAGGATGTCAGTCTGTCACAGGATAACTAATCTTTGCCATCTGAGTGGACTTAAGCAACATGAAATGAAGGGTTTTACTTAAGTGCACAGCATGTCACCCAGTCCAGGAATTGAAACAACAATCTTACAATCATAAGTCCAACACCCTAATCACTCGGTCACACATCTCATCAAATGAACAAGTGATAGATGAATAAGCAAAAACATCAGAAAAATAGGTTTTGCTTCAAGACTCCACCAAATTGTCCTCCTAACTTACCCAAAATAACACCTTCAAACAGTTTTTAACCTTTTCGTTACTGTATTTATATTGAGATGCTCTGTGTTTCTTTCAATTATTTTAAGTATAACAAAGAATTTAGTAAAATAACCTAGTTATCATTAAACTAGTGTTAGGAGCATAAATTGTGACTAAGGTTTAGTGGAAGATTTTAATTCATAAAACTTATGAAAACAAGACATTTGTACTACAGAGCCAGAAGTGGTTTCAGTTGGGTTAGTATCAAAAGGGTTAAGAATTTTTTCTTTATTATATATTTTAACCCTTTTGTTACCATATTTCTGTTGAGATGCTCTGTGTTTCTTTCAATTATTTTAAATATAGCAAAGAATTTAGTAAAATAACTTAGTTATCATTAAGCTAGTGTTAGGAGCATAAATTGTAACTAAGGCTTGGTGGAAGATTTTAATTCAAAACTTATGAAAACAAGACATTTGTACTATGGTGCCAGAGCCTGTTTTGGCTGGGTTGGCAACGAAAGGGTTAAACAAATATAATGATATTGTTTCATGTTTAGAATATTTAAAAAGACAATTTAATGACATATAATCATAAAATGTTTGAACAGGCAATTGGTTAAATACTTTAAAATTATATGATTTGAAATCTCTTCATTTTTCAGAAAAGCTTCCCAATGGAACAGAACCAAAGACAACTCCAAATCCTTGTCCCATTGGATTATACGCATGCAGAGATAGGACTGGATGTATTCAATATACCAATGTGTGTGATTTTGAGAAGAACTGCAATGATAACTCTGATGAAGATGTTTGCGGTAAGCTTGCTTAAGAAATCTATATTACTTCCATGTGAAGCAGTGGTTTTCTACCAGAGTCCATATAACCCCTGAATGTATATATGGCCCCTGAGGATCCATATAAGATTTTTGGAAGTCCACATAACAAAATATTAAATTGGGGATCTACAATAATATTTTGAGAGCTCCTGAAAAAATTTTGCATTAAGAAACAGATAGGTTTTTCTCTAAGATTTTAAATTATTCAACCTCATCCGAGCATGATTGTTGCCAGAGCAGCAAACTGGCTTCCGTGCTGTGGACACGTAAAAAGCACCATTCGAGCGTGATCATTACCAGCGTCGCCTTACTGACACTTGTGCCAGTGGCACGTGAAAAAACATTCGAGTGAGGTTGTTGCCAGTGCCGCTGGACTGGCTCCTGTGCAGGTGGCACGTAAAAAACACCACTTGAGCATGGCCGTTGTTGTTGCCAATACTGCCTGACTGGACCTCGTGCCAGTGGCATGTAAAAGCACCCACTACACTCTTGGAGTGGTTGGCATTAGGAAGGGCATCCAGCTGTAGAAACACTGCCAGATTAGATTGGAGCCTGGTGCAGCTATCTGGTTCACCAGTCCTCAGTGAAATCGTCCAACTTATGCTAGCATGGAAAGCAGACGTTAAACAATGATGATGATGATGTACAAGTTAATGTGCAAAAAACAAAATAGGAATTTTGAAAGAAGTTTCTACAAAACTAGTTTTTAAGTATCAAATGGCTATGAGACCCACTGGAATAAAACAGTAATCAAAGGGGTCCATAGATAGAAAACGGTTGAGAACCTGAAGAAATTTTGCTTTAGATGTATGTCTTGGTACGTATTGCAAGAAACAGCCAGGTTTCTTTGTCTAACATTTTACATAGTTCAACCTACAAAAGTGAATGGTGTGAAAAACAAAATAGGGATTTTGAAAGAAGCTTCTATAAACTTAGTTTCTAAATATTGAATAACTATGGGGGTTCACCAGAATAAAATAGTAATCGAAGGGGTCCATTAGTAAAAAATGGTTGGGAACCCCTGATGCAAAGAAACCTATATTACATTCTTTGGAATACGCTAATATAGTTTTCTTTCTTTTCTGAAAAAATCTTTTCCATTGTTACTTACTTTTTTTTTTCTGTACTTTAAATTAATTCATCTTTGTTAATCCCTTTAGCATTCAGATTAGCTTGTCAATGCAATGTTTATTTAGTCACATTATTTTCACTTAATCAAGCATTATCTCGAAGCTTCGAAATTACAATGGTGTGATTTTATATTTTTAGAATAACATTGTAGGGTAGGTGTGAGAGGCCAGATCTGGTTAGCTTGGACATAAAACAGGTAGACTATCTGAGCCAGGTATGGCTGGTTTAAATACTGAAGGGTCAGTATTGGTTTCAAATTTGGGCACAAGGCCAGCAATTTGGAGGAGTTGGGTTAAGTTGATCACATCAACTGTTGTGCTCAACTGGTACTTATTTTGTTGACTCCAAAAGGGTGAAAGGCAAAGTTGACCTCAGCTACCCCTTCCACATGTTCTCTCTACAATTAGAGATCAGCACCTCTGGATGCAACTGCCTTCATTCATACACATTGCATGACTGGACCAGTGTAGTCTTCCCTCTTGCACACTATATCTGATGCCTTATATACCCAGTTTTTCTTCTCAAAATCCTGGTACAAACTCCTAGGTCATACTGATTTGCAAGATACAGCTAATTTTTTCATCTTTAATTTACAACATTAATCTAAATTTAATAAAATTCAAATATGTAATATTTTTGCTTTTAGTTAATGAAAATATATCTAGCTTTGTTTAAAAATAAAAAGGTTTCATTTAATTTTACTGTTTCTTTAATTTCCTTTCATGTAGGAGATTGTGATTTTGAATCTGGCCTTTGTGGTTGGACAGATTACAGTACTGGAAAATTTAAATGGGCCTCTCACCAAGGTGATGCTATGGGTAAAATTGGGCCTGCAAAAGATCACACCAACAGCAGTACAGGTAAGTCTGAAAAGCTTTCAAATACATGATTACAGTGAAGGTGCATGGCTTAGCGGTTAGGGTAATTGGCTCGCAGTTATATGGTCATGAGTTCAATTCCAGGTGGTGCATCGTGTCCTTGAGCAAGACATTTTATTTCATGTAGCTCCAGCTGGCAAAAATGAGTTCTACCTGTAATTCAATATATGCATAAATGTATGTTTTATTTTTATGTGCTTGTGTGTATATATATCTGTACATATGTGTGTGTGAATGTGTGTATATGCATGTAAATATATCTGTGTGTGCATGTATATGTGCATATATATATACATATATATATATATATATATATATATTGGCTCCTGAGCTGG
>NC_043003.1:13360598-13368098 GCF_006345805.1 Octopus sinensis
GCATGTACCACGTTCTTGCATTGTTGTTTTTTCTTATTATCTTTTTCTCTGTTTTTTTTAATTAATTACATATATATATATATGTATATATATATATATATATATATATAATATATATATATATATATATATATATATATATATGTATATAAAGTTAATCCAAACAAGAAAGCACAAAAAAACAACAACGCGAGGATGTGGAACAAATATAGTATTATTGGACGCTCAGGAAAGAAGGAAAGAAGGAAGGTTTAACGTTTCGAGTGGAGCTCTTCATCAGAAACATAGAGGAAAAAAAATCGCCAACAGTACACACAAGGTCACATTTTGAATATATATATATATATATATGTATATAGGCTTGACTCTTTTTTTCTTTTCTTTGCTGCAGTTGCAATTTCAAGCACTCCCAGAGACTCATTCAAAGCCATTCACAATAACCACAGACATAGCTGTTGATGACCTGAAATTAATAAACTGCGACCCTGCACCAATCAGAAGTAAGCAATCACTGTGTCTCAATATTTAGCTTTTTATTATTTCTTCTCTTTCAAGGCAGTGAATTGACAGAAACATTAGCATGCCAGGCAAAATGCTTGGCGGCATTTCGTCTGTCTTTATGTTCTGAGTTGAAATTTCGCCAAGGTCAACTTTGCCTTTTATCCTTTCAGGATCAATAAATTAAGTACCTGTTGTGTATTGGGGTTGATCTAATTGACTAGTCCCCTCCTCAAAAATTTCGGGCTTGTGCCTAGAGCAGAAAACATTATTTCTTTTGTTTTCCATAATACATAAAATTCATGTAACTTCTATAGAAATTAAATGGTCCTCTTCCTTAGTCAAAATGCTATGTTATTATTGTGAGCATTTATAGGCACGGGAGTGGCTGTGTGGTAAGTAGCTTGCTTACCAACCACAGGACATAGCAACAGGTGTCTTTCGACTGGGGATGAATTGAATTCAGCCTGCTTGTGTGGAAATGAAGCCAGCTGAATAATTATTATTATTTTTTCATTGTTTGGCAGTTGTTTATACTTTTAGTATATTAAACAAATGTTTATATGTTCACCTTTTTTTTCTGTCATCTAGTTTATACTACACCAACGACAACATCAGGAAAACATTCAAAAACAACCCCAGGAAAACATATAAAAACAACACCAGGAAACCATATAACATCAAAACCAGGGAAAACTACAAGCAGCTCTTCAGGTACGTAAATTAGTGGAATATTTTTAACCCATTTATTCTGTTGCAACAACAAATGTGAGGACAACCTGAATTTATAATGAAGGTTAGACCACATCACTCCATAAGGAGCAATGGGTCAGTTTCCTGGTTTCTCTGGTGAATATATTCCTCCCTGGAATATCACAGGCTTTCACATTTTTACCAGCTGAGTGGACTGGAGCGACTTGAAATGGAGTGTTTTGTTCAAGGACACAACACATCATATATATATATATATATATATACG
This sequence comes from Octopus sinensis, assembly GCF_006345805.1. Classification (NCBI taxonomy): domain Eukaryota; kingdom Metazoa; phylum Mollusca; class Cephalopoda; order Octopoda; family Octopodidae; genus Octopus; species Octopus sinensis. The sequence continues at coordinate 13,362,076 of NC_043003.1, forward strand.
TATATACATATTATGCTTATATCTATAGGTGTAGGAGTGGCTGTGTGGTAAGTAGTTTGCTTATGAACCACATGGTTCCGGGTTCAGTCCCACTGCATGGCACCTTGGCCAAGTGTCTTCCACTACAGCCTCAGGTCAACCAAAGCCTTGTGAGGGGGCCTGTCGTATATATGTATGTAAGTGTATATGTTTGTCCCCCCAACATCGCTTGACAACCAATGGTGGTGTGTTGTTTACATCCCGTAACTTAGCCGTTCGGCCAAAGAGACCGATAGAATAAGTACTAGGCTTACAAAGAATAAGTGCTGGGGTTGATTTGCTTGGCTAAAGGCAGTGCTCCAGCATGGTCGCAGTCAAATGACTGAAACAAGTAAAAGACAGAGAAAAGAGATATACCATATATATATGTGTGTGTGCATATATGTATATATGTGTATATATACATGTATGTATGTATATGTATATAGATAGATAGACAAACATACACACATACATACATATATATATATATATATATATATTATATATATATATATATATATATATTATATATATATATATATATATATATATGTATATATATATGTATGTATATATATGCACACACACACACATATATACATACTGCATCACCATTATTGTTAAAGACAATTGAAAAAGTAGTGAATTACGCACTACATCATCAATAGATAAGGCAGTCTGCTTAGAATATAGTTGACTGGACTTCATGGGTCCAGATAACATATAAGTGTTAATACTTGGTATTTTATATTATCTTTGAAACCGTTTTCTATTTAGCTTTAATCGTAACAAGGTTTTTATAATAACTGTTAATTGCAGGTATTCTTTTATTAGTTCCTATTTATAAAGATTTTAGTATTATCTATTAAGTTATTGGTAAACATTAAAGTATCGTTCACCATCATCATCATTGTTTAGCGTTCGCTTTCCATGCTAGCATGGGTTGGACAATTTGACTGAGAGCTGGCAAACCAGATGGCTGCACCAGGCTCCAATCTTGTTCTTGCAGAGTTTATACAGCTGGATGCTCTTCCTAACGCCAACCACTCCGAGAGTGTAGTGGGTGCTTTTACGTGCCACTGGCACAGGGGCCAGTCAGGCGGTACTGGCAACGACCTCGCATGAATCTTTTTACATATGCCACCGGCACATTGTTGTAGAGCTGAAAAAGAAGTCACTTCTACTCTTCTCCTCTGGAAGCCATCTACTCGCAATACCAGAGGGCGCACACTCTCCTACCCTGATGTAATCTCCAGGGATACAGGCATCCAGCAACAGGACCTCCGTAATGCCATGATGGACCGTGAAGTCTGGTGTAGCATGGTAAATTCCATTGTCTCGACCACGGTCGAACAATGATGATGATGAAGGCAACGTAAGGATAATGAATATTTAATATGTTTGTAGTGTTTTAATTATTAACTTTCAGATTATGAAATAGTGTTATTCACTCAGAGTTAGTGATACTATTAGTGAAGTTAAGTTCAATCAAGTTTGTTTTGTTTTATCTTGGAGAGAATAGAATATAAAACTTTCAATTTTATATCAATAACTATGGAAGACTGGTGGGAATATTACCTGTATGGACTTAAAGGATTGGTTGCTGTTTAATTATATAATTTAGGAGTTATTTGTAGGTTTACTTATTAAATTTATTTACCGATACTGTTGTACATAGGGTAAATGTGTTTCTTTGTTGTAGTTTGATTAATAATGTTAGTGTTAAATCCTTCCTAGAATTAAGATTGAATGAATGTGGTGATATCTAAGGTATGTTTTTTCCCAAACAATGCTTGTTTTAGTGCTGTTGACACCACTGGATTGAATGGTACTGCCCAGGTGTCGAAACCATAGTAATATACATGGGACAGCTGATGATGGTAGTAATTTGGATTGCTGGTATGGTTGTTATTGTATGTTGTGCAGAATAGTTTTATAACACAGCCATTTGATACATACATGCATACATACATATATATATAGGTACAATAAATTCAGGTTGAATACTTGATAAATGTAAGCACCTGTATATGCCAGCTAGTAGCATAGGTGAGAGGATATATGTATCAAATGAAATAAAATGAAAAACAGGACACAAAGGATGTTGCGGTACATATGTTTCGAGCTTTATAGAACAACTTATTCTTACATCAATGCATAATCGACATAACAGATAGTTCAAAAGCCCTCTTTGGTGTGCAGCTGAAGAGGGCTTTTGAACTATCTGTTATGTCGATTATGCATTGATGTAAGAATAAGTTGTTCTATAAAGCTCGAAACATATGTACCGCAACATCCTTTGTGTCCTGTTTTTCATTTTATTTCATTTGATACATATATATATATATATATTTTACTCTTTTACTCTTTTATTTGTTTCAGTCATTTGACTGCGGCCATGCTGGAGCACCGCCTTTAGTCGAGCAAATCGACCCCGGGACTTATTCTTTGTAAGCCCAGTACTTGTTCTATCGGTCTGTTTTGCCGAACCACTAAGTGACGGGGACGTAAACACACCAGCATCGGTTGTCAAGCAATGCTAGGGGGACAAACACAGACACACAAACGCACACACATACATATGTATATATACATATATACGACAGGCTTCTTTCAGTTTCCGTCTACCAAATCCACTCACAAGGCATTGGTCGGCCCGGGGCTATAGCAGAAGACACTTGCCCAAGATGCCACGCAGTGGGACTGAACCCGGAACCATGTGGTTGGTTAGCAAGCTACTTACCACACAGCCACTCCTGCGCCTATATATATGAAACTCTAATGATTCTGCTAATCCACTACCCCTATTATACAATCTCCATGCTTTGCTATAATCAAAACATTTTCACATGACTTAATTTATTGTTTACATTTGTACATTATATTCTAATTATTTTACAGTTAATGAATTCGTTAATTATTCAATAACTACTTTAATGATTTAATTATTAACTAATTAAGTTTTCTTTGCTAATGTTACTTTTTTTTAATTATTTGATTAATAATTATTTTGATAAATTAAATTTCAAAATATTTGATTTTAAAATATTTCGAAATCTTCATACATCTAACTTTACAAAATTTATATTTATATTTATACATTTTCCTCAGAAATTTTGATGAAATAACATTAACCCTTTTGTTATTATATTTCTGCTGAAATACACTGCCATTGTTTCAATTAATTTCAACACTCCTAAAAAAATAAGTAAAATAACTTTGACATTATTAAGCCGATGTTTGAAACAAATTTAAATAATATTTCAATGGATTTTGATCATTTTAATTTAAACCACTTTAATACAAGAATTTTTTTATTGTAATTCAAGAACAGTGTCTAAAGAGTTGGTCTCATAATGCTTAAGCAATGAGATGTGATGTGACTTGAGTCCTTAGTTTGTAAAGTTAATTTTTAGTTAACAATACTTAAAATACACCTTCATGGTTTTATTAAATACACAAGCACATATTTATATGGTCACCTTTTTTTGGTCAACTAGTTTCTACAACACATAAATCAATACCAGGAAAGCCTACAACTCATAAAACAGGCAGCTCTTCAGGTATGTAATTTAGTGAAGTATTTTTTACCTGAATTGGTTTGTTGTGTAAATAAATGTAAGAACAACTCAGATTTACATATAAGACAAAAGAAAGTTTAATTGTAGGTAACCTCTGTTATTGTCAGGTATTGACAGAGCCAGTTCAAGGTACAAGCAACCCAGGCAGGTCTCACATGCTTATGGGTGCCACATGCGAGGGGGTGATGAAAAATTCCTGACTTTGGATAAAAGAAAATATTGGAGCCTGGTGCAACCATCTGGTCGCCAGTCCTCAGTCAAATCATCCAACCCATGCTAGCATGGAAAGTGGACGTTAAATGATGATGATGATGATGATTGGAGGATCAGTTAATTATGATTTTAGTAGCACATCATTTGCAAGTAGCATGAGAGTCCTCGGAATTGGTTGAAATGATAGAGCACAGTACCAGCATTCTTAGAATGATATATAATCCAAGTGGAACCTAAGAAAAATTATCTCTTATTTTTCATATTTAATTCTTTCCCTCATCCTCATCATCATCATCAACATCGTTTAACGTCTGTTTTCCATGCTAGCATGGATTGGATGGTTCGACCGGGGTCTGGGAAGCCAGGAGGCTGCACCAGGATCCAGTCTGATCTGGCAGTGTTTCTACAGCTGGATGCCCTTCCTAATGCCAACCACTCCATGAGTGTAGTGGGTGCTTTTTACATGCCACCGGCACAGGAGCCAGAGGAGGCTGGCAAACAGCCACAATCAGTTGGTGCTTTTTACGTTTCACCAGCATGGATGCCAGTCAAGGTGGCGCTGGCATTGACCATGTTCGGATGGTGCTTTTTACATACCACCGGCATGGGTATCACAACTACAGTTTCCATTTGATTTTTATTTTGATATTGATGAACTTGACTCAATAGGTTTCCTCAAGCACAGCAGGTCACCCTACGATCCAAGGTAAGCACAGCAGGCTGTCCTGTGAGCTATGAACTCACTTCATTTGTAGGGTCTTCACAATCACAGCATATCTCAGAGGTTTCGGTCTTTCGTCATTGCCTCTGTGAGGCCCAACGTGCCACCAACACGGGTATCACAACTACAATATCCATTTGATTTTTTTTATTTTGACGTTGATGTACTTGACTAAATAGGTCTCCTCAAGTACAGCAGGTCATCCTACTATCCAAAATTTCACTACCATTCTGATAAGATGTTAATTAGCCACCAGAAAATAAAATTGATATTTTTGGCTTCTGCAATCGATTTTCAGTATTTTCTAGAGAAATGGTTTGGAGTGGCTGTGTGGTAAGTAGCTTGCTTACCAACCACATTGTTCTGGGCTCAGTTCCACTGCGTGGCACCTTGAGCAAGTGTCTTCTACTATAGCCTTGGGCCGACCAAAGCCTTGTGAGTGAATTTGGTAGACGGAAACTGAAAGAAGCCCGTCGTATATATGTATATATATATGTATGTGTGTGTATGTGTTTGTGTCTGTGTTTTTCCCCCACCAACATCACTTGACAACCGATGCTGGTGTGTTTACGCCCTTCGTAACTTAGCGGTTTGGCAAAAGAGACCGATAGAATAAGTACTTGGCTTACAAAGAATAAGTCCTGTGGTCAATTTGCTCGACTAAAGGCAGTGCTCCAGCATGGCCACAGTCAAGTGACTGAAACAAGTAAAAGAGTAAAAGAGAGTATATCCCTCACTGCAAGAGCTTGATTCTTGTTCTGTAAAGAAATATGTGACAAAAGATTTCTTTTCTCTTTTACCTTCTATTTTGTTTCAGTGATTAGACTGCGACCATGCTGGGGCATTGTCTTGAGTAATTTTAATCAAACTAACCAAACCTAGGAGTTATTTTTGTTTTTTTGGTTTTTTTTTTTTTAAGCTTGGTACTTACTCTATCAGGTTCTCTTGCTGAACCACTAAGTTACAAAGATGCAAACACACTAGTTACCAGTTGTCACATGGTGGTGGAGGACAAACGCAGACACAAACACACACACACATGCACATACACACACACACACATACGCACACACATACGCACACACACACGCACACACATACGCACACACACACTTTCTGTTTCCGTCTTCCGAATCCATTCACAAGGCTTTGGTCGGCACGAAGCTATAGTAGAAGATACTTGCTCCAAGGAGCCATTCATTGGAAGTGAACCTAGAACCATGTGGTTGGGAAGCAAATTTCTTACCCCCCAGCCACACCTGTTCTCATATTATATCTGTGAAGAAATTTTTAAAAGCTGAAGAATTGTCTTTTGCAAAAAGTTCATTGAAGGTGTCACCACTTCTTGCTACATAAGAAGCTTTTGGCTCTTTCAGAGCTGTAAAGGTAAAACTGCTTTTCACAGTAAACAGTAATACAATTTCTGCAGCCATCAAGCGAAGTAAAGTGACAGTTGTGACAGATATTGGTGTTACACAACTGGTACC
>NC_043003.1:13375598-13398098 GCF_006345805.1 Octopus sinensis
AATCAGTGACTGTGAGGATAACTCAGACGAGTCTCTTTGTCAGAGTAAGTATATGCAGTGGATTACACTCATCTTTTTGTTTGTCTTCTTTTGTTATTGTTGCTTTTCTAAGGAAACATTCTTCACTTTACAGAGATTACAAGGTCAAAATTTTCATTGCTCAAAACTATGATCTGGCCAATAGCAAAATAATAATAATAATAATGATAATAATAATAATAATATAATAATAATAATAATAATAATAATAATAATAATAATAATAAGACCTACCAAAAACTGAGCAAATATAAAGATCTTGAAATAGAAATCAGCAAAATGTGGAAGCTGAAGACTAAAACAATACCTGTTGTCATAGGTGCCCTGGGAATGATAGCAAAAGGGGCTGATAGCTACCTAACTCAGATACCAGGAAACCCAAAAATGGCAGAAGTTCAAAAGATAGTGCTCATGGGAACTGCTCATATCCTACGCAAAATACTCTCTATGTAATCTCAAGGTTTAAAACAAACATAATTTTCGGCTTAAAAAAAAAAAAACATTTTTTTTTTTAGACATTCATTAGTACAACATCCCCACCCCCCAAATATATGGCACACTAGGCATAACAACAACATGAACTTCCAACCCTGTTGTCTCTTGAGGTCTCTGGGTGAGACTTGGAGCCAACTTGTACAAATATAAAGCAAAAGTCAAACATAGAATAATAATAATAATAATAATAATATTCAGACAAATACATAACAAAAACACCAGGTCTTACAAATATATATATAATATACAGAAAATTGTACTACTAGGCACTGCACACATCCTACACAAAACACTTTCAGTACAGTAACCATAAGAACATCACAGCAAACCACAGTACATACCCGAGGCACACAGGGCTGTGCTCTGTAGTGAAGTGAAAGCATGCTATAAAAATAAAACTGCTGAATAATAATAATAATAATAATAATAATAATAATAATAATGCAGTACCAGGCAGTGGCTCTCATGGCTTCTGATCTTAAGTGATTGGAAGTGTTATCATGGACATTGTTTTGTCTAGGTATAAAAGATGGGCTACAGAAAATATTCTGCTCAATACCACAGATTTGCTTGTCAGTTGTTTGACCATAACCAGTTGAGCATGTCCCTTAGTGGCTGACAATATGTGCATCTCTGATCATGAACAGAAGTAGTGGGGGAGCATCATAGCGGTGTGTTGAAAAGAATTCTTGGAGGTTTGGATAATTTACCTTTGAAAACATGGGTGTTTCGTTCAACATCCTTAAACAATCCTTATTCAAGGACCTTTTGAGCGGGATGGGCTACTCGGCCAGAAGACAATTCTAACTGGGCCCCACCTGCAAGGTCATGCACTGTTTATCTTGATATGAGTTCACCATGTTGTGCACATATGGTTGTGATGAATGTGCGTAGTGTACCCTTATCAGACAGGTAGTCATGATGGGTATACTGGGCTTCATATATTTTATCCCAGTGTCACTTTCATGGCTTGCACTGCTTTCTCACTCAATAATAATAATAATAATAATAATAATAATAATAATAATAATAATAATAATAATGGTTTCAAATGTTACCACAAGGGCAGCAATTTTGGGGGAGAGTTTAAGTCAATTACATTGACCCCAGTGTTCGAATTGGTACTTATTTTATCAATCTCAAAAGGATAAAAGATAAAGTCAACCTTGGCAGAATTTGAACTCAGAATGTAAAGATGGACAAACAACTGCTAATCATTTTACCTGGCATGCTAACGATTTTGTCAGCCCTATAGATTTCAGATATTGTCCCAATAGATTTCAGATACTGTCCCAATAGATTTCAGATTCTATCCCTATAGATTTCAAATTCTATCCCTATAGATTTCAGATACGGTCCCAATAGATTTCAGATTCTATCCCTATAGATTTCAGATTCTGTCCCCATGGATGTGAGATTCTGTCCCTATAGGTTAATCTGCAGAGATAACATTTATGGAATGCATCCAACCCCTGAATGATCTTGACAGTCATTTTCCAAGTTGTTCATACATAGATTTCTGATTGGTAGTACAATGCTCTGGAACAGCAGAATTTTCATAAAATTGCTAATCAAAGTGCAAAATCAGATTATGTCCATTCCTTTGAACATTGTTGCTGCATGTCTGATTCTGAAGTTAGTCTAATATTTTTCTTTCTGAGTAAGATACATCCTTCCAAATTTGACAACACTTCTCTAAATGTAGCATAGATATTTATTACATCTTTATATTATCTTTTTCAGCTTGCCGACCTGATATGTGTCAAAAAGGAGGGCCATGCCAGGTGAAAGATGGTATACCACAGTGCAGGTGAGACTTGTTCAGAAATAATAATAACAATAAAAAAAATAATAGTAATAATAATAATAACAACAACAACAACAACAGCAATAATAACAATAATAATAACAATAATAATAATAATAATAATAATAATAATAATAATAATAATAATAATAATAATAGACATGACAGAGTTGGAACCTACATACATTGGAAGCTATGCCAACATTATGGAATAACAACAGAAAAAAGATGGTATAGGCACACACCAGAAAAGGTCACAGAAAACGAGAAAGCAACCATACTCTGGGATATGCCAATACACACAGATAGAGAAATTAAGGCCAACACACCAGATATAGTTGTCAGAGATCATGAAGAAAAAAATGCTTTCTAATTGATGTATCAATACCAGCAGATGACAACGTGTCTCTAAAAGAAATGGAGAAACTCTCAAACTACAAAGACCTGGAAATAGAGGTAACTAGAATGTGGAACCTGAAAACAGAAACAATTCCTATCATAGTAGGTGCATTAGGCATGATAAAAAAATATTCAGACAAATACATAACAAAAACACCAGGACTTACAAACACATATCACATACAGAAAATTGCACTACTAGGCACTGCACACATCCTACGCAGAACACTTTCCATACAATAACCATCAGAGCATCACAACAAATCACAGCACATACCCAAGGCACCACAGAGCTGCGCTCAGTAGTGAAGTGAAAGCACGCTATAAAAATAAAACTACTGAATAATAATAATAATAATAATAATAATAATGATAATAACTGCCACTTCTTTAAGATTTTTATGTTTGCATAACCATGGAAAAATTCATTGTCTATTTCTATGAGTTTGCAGGAGTTTATTTATCTTCTTCTTCTGCAAGTTTTGTTCATTATTTTTGAAATTTTCAGACATAAGATGATGGAGCACCAAGTAGAAAAACCTGACGGCAGGTCGGCAGAAACGTTAGCACGCCAGGCGAAATGCTTAGCGGTATTTCATCTGTCGCTACGTTCTGAGATCAAATTTTGCCAAGGTCGACTTTGCCTTTCATCCTTTCGGGATCGATTAAATAAGTACCAGTTATGCACTGGGGTTGATATAATCGACTTAATCCCTTCGTCTGTCTCTGTTTGTCCCCTCTATGTTTAGCCCCCTGGGGGCAATAAAGAAATAAGAAATGTTAGCAGGCCGAGCAAAATGCTTAGCGGTATTTCATCTGTCGCTATGTTCTGAGTTCAAATTCCACCGAGGTCAACTTAGCCTTTCATCCTTTCGGGGTCGATTAAATAAGTACCAGTTATGCACTGGGGTTGATATAATCGACTTAATCCCTTCGTCTGTCTCTGTTTGTCCCCTCTATATTTAGCCCCCTGGGGGCAATAAAGAAATAAGAAATGTTAGCAGGCCAAGCGAAATACTTAGCGGTATTTTGTCTGTCGCTACGTTCTGAGTTCAAATTTCACAGAGGTTGTCTTTGCCTTTCATCCTTTCAGGGTTGATTAAATAAGTACCAGTTACTGGGGGGGGGTCAATGTAATCAACTTAATCCCTTTGTCTGTCCTTGTTTGTCCCCTCTATGTTTAGCCCCTTGTGGGTAGTAAAGAAATAAGAAATAAGTAAAAAAAAAGACAAACAAATTCATCTCTTTATTTAATAGATAAATAAATTAATTGCTATTGTTTATTTTTGATGAAGCAGACTTTATTTGGCATTGAGTTTTGCTTGATTTATTTCAGTTGTGGAAACCTCACTGTGCAGACCAACTTTAGATGTCTCATACCGAAATTTGAAAGAATTACATCACATCCTTCACACAAGAGTAAGGAAATTCTTTCTAGATTATTTGTATACATCTTTCTCTTTCCTATTCCTTTAGATATCATGTGCAATGGCTTGCTACAAGCCTTCATTTTATTTATAGTGCAACTGTTGTAAGTAACCTCCGGACTAACTCTCTAGGAAACAAGGAAGGTAACATTGTATATTTTATTAGATCCAAATTAAATAGGGATGTAACTGTTTGTATTTTTAATTATTCAAAAATGTAAGGGAGAATATATCTTATAAATATTAGACAATGAGGGTCCACATAAGGTTTTTGGGGATCCACACAGCAAAATAGTAATTTGGGGATCCACAATAATATTTTAGGGACCTCTGAAAAAATTTTGCTTTCGATGTAAAAAAGGAAAATGGGAGTTTGACATTGAACACACCTTTTATTCTTGTCTTGTGGGTGTTCTTAGTTTTAGTTCCTCCTATACAATTGGCCTGGAAGTCTTGGGTCTTCCCACACAGATGGCCTGTGCATTGGGCAGCAAGACATCTCCATTAATGAAAGTTTTGAGCATAGTTGCCCACATCTTCCCATATGATGCTTTTTTTTTTTTTTCTTCAGCCATATATCGAAAAAGCCAGCTTCTATATATGGCTGAAGTGGGAAGACCAAAAATGGCTTGAAAGTCATAACATGCCGGTGGGAAATAACATCACTAGGTGAGACAAGCTGACACTGAATCAGCTTCGCTGACTGACAGGTGACGGTCGTTTAGAGAATGCGCGGACTAAAACTACGTGCCTTCACTAGTCAGTTAAGGTGAGACAGTGTCACATGACAACTTGCTGGGGCTGCCTGCTGGAGCCTTGTGGCAGGTATTTAAAGGGAAAAATTTGACAAGTCAGTCAGTCACCGGCTGACACTCACTGACGATACATTGAAGAGGCCAGGGAACACAAGAAAGAAGATATGCACCCAACACAAGAGTTGAAAACACCTCCAAAAGGGGGGGCCGCCACGTCAAAATGGTAGAGGAGTAGGGGCCAAAACCGGACATGGTTCCTCCTGATGATGTCTTGAGCTAACTGGATCCTATAAAGGAGCTGTTGTGGTAGCTGACCATGAAACACGGTTGTAATTCCTCAGATTTTCTTTGAAGGTGCCATGCCATACCTTCTTGGGCCTCCCTCACTTCATTCATCCCTCTAGTGGTTCCCATTGTCTTAAGTATTTGTTCTTCTGACAGTTGGAAAACATGACTTGCAAGAAACAGCTAAGATCCTTTCCCAAACATCTTACAAAGTTAAACCTATACAAGTTAATGTGTGAAAAACAAAATAGGACTTTTGAAAGTTTTTGAAAATAGAATGTTTATAGGGGTCCACCAGAATAAAATAGTAATTGAAGGGGTCCATAGATAAAAAAAAATGATTGAGAATCCCTGAGTTGGTACAAAAAATATGCAACATTATGTTTAAAAGAAAAAATATGGATATATTTGATAAATACACAAAATAATAATACATAACATTCTCTTGAATTAATTTATCTTCTTTTTATTTTTTGCTTCTCATTTTTAGAAACCTGGGCAATTCCTGTAGGTATCATCTTAGCATTGATCATGGTTGGAGCATTAGTTTTTGGAATATACTTTTTCTGGAAGAGAAGAACACAAAGGCAAGTGGAACTTTTTATAATTTTACATATTTCCAGGCAGTGAGCTGCCAAACTCTTTAGCTCACTAGGCAAAATGTTTAGCGACATTTTATCCATCCTTACGTTCTGAGTTTTTAAATTCCGCTGCGGTTGACTTTGCCTTTCATCCTTCCAGAGTCAATAAAATAAGTACCAGTCAAGTGACGGGGTTCATCATCATCGTTTAATGTCCGCTTTCCATGCTGGCATGGGTTAGACAGTTTGACTGAGGACCGGCAAGCCAGAAGGCTGCACCAGGTTCCAATCTGATCTGGCAAGGTTTCTACAGCTGGATGCCCTTCCTAACTCCAACCACTCTGAGAGTGTAGTGGATGCTTTTTATGTGCCACTGGCACAGGGGTCAGTCATATGGCACAGGGGTCAGTCATATGGCACAGGGGTCAGTCATATGGCACAGGCATCAACAATGCTCGAATGGTACTTTTTACATGCCACCAGCATGGGAGCCAGTCAAGTGGCACTGGCATTAACCACACTCGAATGGTGCTTTTTATGTGCTGATATCAACTTATCCCCTCCCCCAAAATTGCCGGCCTTGAGCCAAAATTTGAAATCAATTTTACATATTTTACAATTTTTTTACATAACTAATCTGCACATCTGATAACTCATGGAAGGTAATTCGATGATTTCCTCTCACAGTTGCATGCACATCTGCGATGTTTTTCTCAGTTCTGCTGGTTGTGGGTCTACCAGAATGTTCGTTGATATTGACATTTTTTTGGCCATCTTGGAAACGTCTGAACCACTTGAACATCTGTGTGTGGCTCATACACTCCTCTCCATACTCTTTCTTCAACTTTGAGTTGGCCTCTATACAGGTATCGCCATGACAACTTTCTCTATCATGGCCAATGCAACAATCACATGCTACACACCTTCCTTCCAAGCACTGCTGAAAACAGCAGAAGTGTGCTAGAACATTAAAACTTAGTGCACATGCACAGCAGGGTTCAAGGTCAATCTGTGCCAAGCAGCTTCACTCTGCATGCTTTAGCTTCGTTACTATGGCGACAGTCAGGATACTTATTGATCAGCTCTCATATAAAACAGGATGCTATCATTTCTAAAGATACATTTAATCGAAAAAATGCATATTTTTTTAGTGTTTGTTTTCTGTATGTTTTATACTTTCAAGCTGATAAATACAAATCACTGCAAAGATATTTAAATATTTCTAATAAATAAACAAAACATTACTTATTTATAAGGAATATTTTTATAAATGCATAAAGGGAAAAACAATTTGTGTTGCTTCACAAAATATTGTGTTGTTTGGGAGGAACAACTGGTCTAATAAACAAAATATTCTAGTATGTAGTTGTTAATTTGGATTCTGAATGGAATTGGTTAATATCTTATTATAAGATTTGTTTTATTTTTAATTACAGAAATTATTCACCAAGTGTATCAGCTGGTATTGACAACCCAATGTATAATTATGATGTAAGTAATAATTTGGAATTTTCTGCAAAACTATAGAAATGTATTCAATTTGCTGGAAACAAACTGCTGTGGTTAAAAATAAAAAATGGTCAGGAATAATTTGGGAACGAATGAATGAATGAATTTTTCATGAAATGTTTTCCTTCTGAATGGGTTTTTGTCACTGCAAATATGGTTACAAACCAAGTTGTGCATTTGTAGCTTTTGCTTAACCTTATCTCAATAATTCATTTGGCATCACATGATGTGGTCTCTTCCAGTATGTAGTTAGATATACATTAAGATCAACAGAATGAGTAATTAATGGAGAGAAAAAATGGCAATAAGAAAATGTTGATTCCATATTGAAAATTGATAAGCAGAGCTGTGTGGTTAAAATGTTCATGAACATATCTTTTATTTGTTTCAGTCATTTGACTATGGCAATACAGGGACACCACCTTGAAGGGTTTTAGTTGGACAAATCAACCCTAAGACATTCATTTTTGAAGCCTAGTACTTAGTTTATTGATCTCATTTGCCAAACTGCCAAGTTACCAGAATGTAAACATATCCCCACCTTGTATCAAGTGATGGTGCAGTTCAAACACAGATACACACACACAGATTTATATATATATATATATATAATATATATATATATATATATATATAATATATATATACAAACAGATGCAGCACAAAGTTTTGTCAGTGAGCAGGTCGTGATCTCAAAGCGATGAAAATATTTTGAGAAATTAAAGTTAAATGTTGAAGTGAATCTAACAGTTTTTGTGTGTTTTTAAATGGCTTATAAACACCTTCCACACTGCAATTGTTTTCGTTCCGGCACACGATCTCAGATCAGGTCACTTGCTATACAAGTACATCTCCGTAATGTACTGAGCTCGAAGCCATCTGGTTGGGAAGCAAGCTTCTTACCACATGTCTACATCTGCACCTATCATTTAATTTAGTAGAAACTATCAGACAGGTAGCTTAATATAGAATAAGCCCTTCGGCATTTAAACAGGCCATATATCTGCCCAAATATTCTACCTGTTTTATATTCAAACTGGTCAGATCCTGCCTCTCACACCTACCTTACAATGTCATTCTAAGAATATACAATCACATCATCAAAATATTGAAGCCATGAGACAATTCATGATTAATTCAAAGCAATTTGGATAAAATAAGCTTAAGATTTGATGGATAATCTGAATGCTAATGAGTTAGACAACAGTATTAAACCTTTAGCATTCAGATTACTGTCAGTATTAATAGGATTAATTAACCATTCAGCATTTTGATTATTTTGTGTAATGTATGTGTTGTAGTGAAAATTGGTACACCCCTTCCCATGTGGCAAGTGGTATGATACAGCCACTATAAAGTCAGACAGTCAGTTATTGTAGAAGTCAGTCAGTAGTAGTAGAGTCATTGTACAAGTTTCTCAGCTGGAGTCTGTGTCAGTTATGTGATATATACAAGTTCGAGTTCAAGTTACCATCAAGGTAGATGTTCCAAAGTCATTGTCCTGTGGAGCTATCAGCAATAGCACAATAGACAAGTCGAAGATAATAAGATAACAAATAGCGCCACAACATATTAGTGACAACAAGAGTATTACAGTGCCAATGATAGCATACAAGTGGGCAAGTATCTACATATAACAGTATGAAATGTAATCTCTCAAGCCCAAGGAGGTCAGTTCTGCAATTTCTTGCTGAACAATCTACACAAAATGACTTGTTCATAGTGACTGAATGTACATGCTGGTCATTAGCTCACTCTCTTTATCAAATTGACATTACCTTTACAGGTGCAAGTTTCTCACTTGCTGCTCCTAAATGAAGCAGAAATGTTCAACCAATGCTGAGAATCTTAATTGAAAACTCAGCTGTGCAATATATACTTTAACTGCCTCACCACTATGTCTTCTCATATATTTTGAAACACCAATTTCACATGGTACCATACATCATACATACATCTCTCTCTCTCTCTCTCTCTCTCCCTCATACGTACACACACACAGACACCTGCACACATTCATTACCTCGAAGTAAAATTTTAACGTATTAACTATCTTGTAATCATTCGTTTTTGGATTTGGTTTGCAAGATTCTTTATATGAGTTCGTGTGTTGAAGCATATTCTGTTGTGTCTGGGGAGAGTCATTTTCTTTTTGTGCCTTATAATGTAACATACTCATCAGTAAAATTTCCACTTTTTTCTTATTTTTATTGTCCTAAAATTTTCGTTGCGTCTTGCAACCTTTCCAATAGTTTTGACTCAATAGTTTTGCAAGACGCAACGAAAAATTTAGGACAATAAAAGTAAGAAAAAAGTGGAAATTTTACCAGTGTATGTGTTAAGGCACAAAAAGAAAATGACTCTCCCCAGACACAACAGAATATCTTGTAATCTGTTAGCAATTATCCAAGTGCTGTGATGTTTGCTGTTAGGGTTTCAATCTCATTCAATGTCACTTTTCTGGTACTTCACATACTTTGTAAAAAAAGAAAAAATTATCTCTTTGTTGCCAAAATAATTATCCTAAACAGAATTTCTTAATCTTGCAATTCTGATTAATAAAATTCTTGATTTTTTTTTCTTTCTTTCAGTTCAAAATGACGGAACTTGAACCACCATCATTCTCAAATACCGCAGCAGTAAGTTAACTGCAAATTTATTCATCATCTTCATCATCATCATCATCGTTTAACGTCCGCTTTCCATGCTGGCATGGGTTGAATGGGTTGACTGAGAACTGGTGAGCCAGATGGCTGTACCAGGCTCCAATCTTGATCTAGCAGAGTTTCTACAGCTGGATGCCCTTCCTAACGCCAACCACTCCGAGAGTGTAGTGGGTGCTTTTATGTGCCACCGGCTCAAGGGCCAGGTAGGTGGTACTCGCAATGGCACTTTTTTATGTGCCACCTGCACAGGAACCAGTCCAGCGGCACTCGAATGTTGTTTTTCACGTGCCACTGGTGCAAGTGCCAGTAAGGTGACGATGGTATTGATCACGCTTGAATGGTGCTTTTTATGTGCCACCAGCAAGGGAGCC
This sequence comes from Octopus sinensis, assembly GCF_006345805.1. Taxonomy (NCBI): domain Eukaryota; kingdom Metazoa; phylum Mollusca; class Cephalopoda; order Octopoda; family Octopodidae; genus Octopus; species Octopus sinensis. The sequence goes on from NC_043003.1 coordinate 13,385,933, forward strand.
ACTCAGCAGCCCTGGAAAAGATCACGCTCGGATGGTGCTTTTAATGTTCTTATTTAATCAACCCCAAAAGGATGAAAGACAAAGTCAATCTCGGCGAAATTTGAACTCAGAACTTAACGGCAGACGAAATACCGCTAAGCATTTCATCCCGGCATGCTAACGATTCCGCCAGCTCTACCGCTACATTGTGTGCTCAAATTCCACTAAGGTCAACTTTGCCTTTCATCCTTTTGGAATCAATAAATTAAGTACCAGTCATGTACTGGGATCAATGTAATCAACTATCCCCCTCTCCTCAAATTTCAGGCCTTGTGCTTATAGTAGAAAGATTACTATTATTATTATTATTATTATTATTACTATTATCCAACATTTGATAGTTCTGGGCAAATTTCTAGTCTATCTCCTGCTACATCCCCATGTTGCTGAGGTGCATGCAGCATTGTGTGTCCTTTTTTGTTCTTGGGAATGTGCAAACACTTCCTGGTACTGCATTGCATCAGTTTATTTTGTTGTGGGGTTTAGCTGCAGTCTCTTACTGTATTTAGTGTTTGTTTTGTGTGTTGTGCATGTAATGCAAGTTGTGTTCTTCTGTTGGGTATCCAACCTGTAGTGTACATGTGGAGGTTGTTTATTTTATTGGATATTTACTGTATAAAGTATGTCTTGTGTTAGTGGATTGTCTTATTTGGGTTGTACTATTGAATCAACAGTATCTTGCGTAGGATGTGGGCTGTTACTAGCAGGTCTAATTTCTGGGTCCTGCTCTGAGGGTCCTGCTATAGCTTCTGCATTTTTGTTCATATACTTTTTTCATCATACTCACTACTCCAAATATTCATCGCCCTTTTCAAGCCTAGCCAGGCTCATGGGCCCAGTTTCCCAGTTTCTGTGACGCATGTGTTTCCCCCAGCTGGATGGGACGCTAGTCCATCGCAGACTCCAAATATTACTGGTATTGTTTTCACCTTCATATCTAACATCTTCTTCCAAGATCAGTAAAATGAAGTACTGGGAGCAGTGTGGTTTCGATGCACAGTAATCCTTCGACTAATGCAAGCATTACGTTCCAAAACCTCCCACAGAAATAATTAAAATCTAAGAAAATATAAACACCTATTAACCGCAGAAATCCAGATGTACCGAGGAATCTGGAATATAAATTTACATTCATTAGCCAGAAAAATCCACGATGTACTGAGTGCATAATAAGTGAACTGTGATGTACTGAGTGCATAATAGGTGAACCGTGATGTACTGAATGCATATTAGGTGAACCGTGCTGTACTGAGTGCGTAATAGGTGAACCGTAATGTACTGAGTGCTTAATAGGTGAACCGTGATGTACTGAGTGCATAATAGGTGAACCGTGATGTACTGAGTGCATAATAGGTGAACCGTGATGTACTGAGTGCACAATAGGTGAATCATGATATGGTAAGGGATTATTGTATTCCTTCACAACCATCAAACTCTAGGTTCAATCTCACAGTACAGCATCTTGAGCAAGTGTCTTCTACCAATGTCTAAAGAGACAGAAACTATATGTAAGCGCATTTTTGTATATGTATGTATGTGTGTGTATGTTTATACATACATATATCCGACATTCTGCTCGGTAGCAATGAAACATGTGTAGCCTGGATTTTTATTTGCATACACAGCAACTGTGAACTACAATATCGCATTTTCCCAGCTTATCAAACTTTAATATGGGAAAAATTTACAACATTCTACGTCAGTAAACTTCTATTGTTCCTGACAGTTGTTTTTCGTACCTTCTACGGACTACTTGAAGCTTACCAACTTCCTACACTTTGATCCTTGGATCTTACTTTTACATATTACTATACATACATACATGCATAATGTACACAAACATATACTCTTTACCCTTTTACTTGTTTCAGTCATTTGACTGTGGCCATGCTGGGAAACCGCCTTTAGTCGAGCAAATCGACCCCAGGACTTATTCTTTGTAAGCTTAGTACTTATTCTATCGGCCTCTTTTGCCGAACTGCTAAGTTACAGGGACGTAAACACACCAGCATTGGTTGTCAAGCAATGTTGGTGGGACAAACACAGACACACAAGCATATACACACACATACATATATATATATATATATATATATACATATACATATGACGGGCTTCTTTCAGTTTCCGTCTACCAAATTCACTCACAAGGCTTTGGTCAGCCCGAGGCTATAGTAGAAGACACTTGCCCAAGGTGCCATGCAGTGGGACTGAACCTGGAACCATGTGGCTGGTAAGCAAGCTACTTACCACACAGCCACTACTTACGCCTATATGTACAAATTACAAACTACAAATATATTATCTGAAGCCTATGAATTATTTCAAATTGTAAAGGTAATTTATGGACACCCTGTATAATTGTAAACCTTCGAAACTATAAATATACTATCAAGCATGATTTTATCGGACTATATGCAAACGTGCACAGCCGTATGGCTTTTTGCTGACAGGTGAAAATATTGATGTTTCATCCAATTTCATCTTCTAGCCAAATGAAATCATCCCCTCTGGAGCATGTTTGTAGGTTTGAAAGGTTAATAAACATTAATTTGCAATCAACTAAATCATGGAACTTTTTCATTTTGTAGCATGGAGATTCTACAGCCATTGAGAACCCATTATACTCAGATTTGAAGTAGAACAGAGGATCAGCATTTGTGAAAAGCACAGTACTATCAATCAAAAACACTGTGATCATTAATGAGAAACAAAAACCATTATTTTATCTATCTATATATATATATATGTATGTATATTTCTAAAAGCATTGTATAAAATTACGTAAAAATAAAGATACATTTTAAGAAAACTAATTGTGTTAAAAGTTTTTTGCCTTTCGTTTTTGGATTTGGTTTGCAAGATTCTTTATATGAGTTCGTGTGTTGAAACATATTCTGTTGTGTCTGGGGAGAGTCATTTTCTTTTTGTGCCCTATGATTTAACACACTCACCAGTATAAATATATATATATATATATATAATATATATATATATATATAAATATATATATATATATGTGTGTGTGTGTGTGTATATATATATATATATTTTTTTTTTCTCTTTAGTTTCAGCTCAGAGCTGCGGCCATGCTGATGCACCGTCGTTTTGCTACACTATTATCACTAAGAGCCTCCTCTAGTATGTGGCACTTGGTATATATTTTTATATATATATATATATATATATATATAAATGAATATATATAAGGATTTTTTTTTCTGTTAGTTTCAGCTCGGAGCTGTGGCCATGCTGATGCACCGCCGTTTTGTGCTACACTGTTATTACTATGAGCCTCCTCTAATATGTGGCACTTGGTGAAGAATGGAGTTTGACATAGCTACCCACATTTGCACCTCTTGCCGTGAGGTCAGTTCATCTGGGACTCTCGACAGGAAGAGGTCCAGCTTTGATTTAAAAACCGCTACATCTACTTTGTGCAAGATCCTCGGACTCTTTGGGAGAATATTAAAAAGCTGTGGAACCTTGAAACCCAGGCTGTTGCAGTAACTGGTCCTGAAGCATGATGGCATTGCTGGGATCTTTGGCACAATGCAGTGTCATCCCGTTCTAGCGTTGGTGTAGCTTACAATGCCAAAATTTGGCACAATTCCTACCAGGATCTTCCAGATATATATTACTGCATACCTCTTTTATCTTCTCTCCAGGGAGTAGAGTCTTAGCTGTTTCAACCTTTCCCAGTAGCTGAGCTGTTGCAAAGAGACGATCTTCTTTGTGAATCTTCTCTGGATTGCTTCAAGGTCCGCTGTTAATTTCACACTGGTGGGTGACCATAGCTGTGAGCAGTAATCCAGGCGGCTGAGGACAAATGTCTGCCAGAGGACCATCATAGTTTCCTTATCTCTGGTTCTGAATGTTCATAGGATCCATCCAGCCAATCGTCTGCACTTTGTCGCCATCATGGTAATGTGCACTTGGAAAGAGGTATCATCATTCATGTTGATACGCAGGTCCCTCACAGACTTAGGCTCTGGGATTGAAATTCCCTGTGGACTGGTGGACCCTGTAAGTTTAATATTCAGTTTTGGATGCTGATAGTACAGGGTCTGGAATTTTTCAGCATTAAACTGCATATTATTATCCTCAGCCCATCTGTATATATATAATATATATAAGGATATATATATATACATACATATATATAAATATATATCTAAATATCTATATATAAATATAAATATATATATATATATATATATATATATAAATATATATATATAAAAATATATATATAAATATATATATATATAAAATATATATATAAATATATATATATATATAAAAATAATATATAAATATATACATATATAAATATATATATAAACAGTTGCCATGATAGATCGGTAGCCACTACACACATTTTTTTTCTCTCCTTGTTTTTTTCTGTGTCCCTTTCTGTAGAAGAGCGTAGGCTCGAAACGTAAAAGACTTTTTCAATTCCTGAGCGTTATACTAATACATCAGTTTGTTTTGTACGCCACATGTCTTCGTCTTTTGTTTTTTTCGTGAACTCTCCCTATATATATATATATAAACATATATATATATAAACACACATATATACATATATATGTATATATATAAATATATATATATTTGTGTGTCTGTGTTTGTGCCCCACCATCGCTTGACAACCGATGTTGGTGTGTAAATTATCAGTTCAGTAAAAGAGACTGATAGAATAAGTACTAGGCTTACAAAGAATAAGTCTTGGGGTCGATTTGTTTGACTAAAGGCAGCGCTCCAGCATGGCCATAGTCAAATGACTAAAACAAATCAATGAATAGTATTACTTTGGCAATACATATACTACAACTGGTATGCAAGAAAAGATCAGCATGGCCCCTGTGCAAGGATGACAAGCAAATTTGTGAAGCATTCTATATTTATAAAATCAAGGTGGTGCCCCAGCATGGCCACAATTTAATGACTGAAACAGGTAAAAGATAAATGATAGACACAGGCATGGTTATATGGTAAGAAGTTTGCTTCCCAACCACATGATTCCAGGTTCAGTCTCACTGCATGACAACTTCGACAAGTGTCTTAATACCACAGCCTTAGGCCAACCAAAGCCTTGTGAGTGTATTTAGCAGATGGAAACTGAAAGAATCCCATCGTATACGTGTGTGTGTTTGTTTGTCCCCCTTTTATCTCTGTCTGGTGTGTTTACATCCTCGTAACTTAGCAGTTTGGCAAAAGACACCAAAAGAATAAATACGGGGTTGATTCATTTTGCTAAAAAAGAACTTCAAGGCAGTGCTCAAGCATGGCCACGATCTTATGATGGAAACAAGAAAAAGATAAAAGATCAATAAAGAAGACAAAAAAATAATCAGTCAACAAAATATAAAAAAAAAGTTGTTTTATCTTCAGTGCATCATTCACACTTTATTTTGAAATACAATCCATATTTGTGAGTCCATTCAAGCATACATATTTCTGGTTTAAAAAAAAGGTAAAGCTTTCGCATTTGTAGGATCAAACACCAAAAAAAATATTGCAAGACATTCCATTAATTTTATTCAATTCTATAAATAAGCCAAAAAAAATTTGGGTAAGATGTACAAAATGTTAGTTAAATAGCACCTCCCAAGAAATTATTCTCTCAAAATATGTGAAATTTAAAAAAAAAAACTTTTCTGAACTAAATAATCAAAATAGACAATTTATACGCAGATTATAGCTATTAATTTAGTGTCAAAGAAAATGTGTGCATTTGTGTTGTCAATTAAATTTTGTTAACAAAAAATAGAGCACAACATTACTGCTATTCTTTTATGAATAACAACGGTGATTTGTATCAATGCTTCTATAGAATACACAAGATGTTTGAGTGTATTGAATTCAGTTCAATTTCATGATGAAAAATGCAAAGTCAGTAGATTCTCAGGCAGACCTTATAAAATATTGAATAATTAAATAAAACATTTAATTTATAATTGTTAGTTTGACAAAATATATTTTGTTTCACCTGAGCCACAGGTAAAACAAAATATATTTTCTCAGACTATTAATTATAGATTAGATATTTTATTCACTCTCGGGATTATTTATTGAGTTCTTTATTCAGGCGTACCTTCTTTTGAACTTGCCGCCACCAGGATTAATCAAACAGTCAATTTAAACATACCATATGAAACAAAGGAGAAGAGATTTTAGAAAGCAATGTGTGAAAAGATTTATATATAAATCCTATAATACCTTGTTTTCTAAATTGGATAAGGAGAAGCTATACGAATATTAGAATGCTCATAACACTTTAAACCTATAAACTTGAATACATGGGAATTAGAAAAACTGAACAGGGTTCAGTGAGGAAGCTTTTGCAATCAAGCCATCTTTGACATCAAGACAACTGGATCAACACCCTGAAGGAGAAAAATGCCCTGCATAGATCCAGGTCCGATCTACCCCAAATGACAAGAGACCACAACTGTTTGCAAAATAGGTCTGCAAATCTTGGATACTTCTGGATTCTGAGATCAAACTACACAGCAAAATATCCAACTAAGAATATTGTGCAACTGAGTTTTGTTGAACCCTTGTTCGTTGAAGCGGTGAAAAAAACCCAAGAACATCAACAACTCATAATGCAGCAGATATTCAAATAAACTGCTTAATGACTTTTAAATACTAATTAAAACTATCAGAACACTTTAAAATTTTAATGAAAATAAACTTTAACCTCAGACCTTTGATATAGCTTAGAATTTAATTTCTTTTAGTCATGATTTTATTTATATACACAGCTAACACTTTCAATATTTTGGTTAAACTATTTATAATCAACATACTATAGATTAACCCGATATACAATGCCAGTAACATCAAGGTCTGTTTAATAATCACAGTGAAAATTGAACCAAGATGGCAGATGAAGAGCTGTACCAAGCATTTTTCTATTTGTCATTGTATTACCATAACTGTTTTTGACTTAATATATATAGCTTGCTATTTCTTTTAACATGTTTAACAGACCAGCTGAACAATGTTTAATAAGTTTTGTCATGGAAATATGTCAACAAGTCATAGAATTTATAAATAATCAGGGTTGTTAAAAACGAGTAATAATGCTTTCTACTAATAGGCACAAGGCCTGAAATTTGGGGGAAGGGGGCCAGTCAATTAGATCGACCCCCAGTACGCAGCTGGTACTTAATTTATTGACACCAAAAGGATGAAAGGCAAAGTCAACCTTGGCGGAATTTGAACTCAGAATGTAAAGACAGACAAAATACTGCTAAGCATTCTGTCCGATGTGCTAATGATTCTGCCAATTCGCTGCCTTCAAAAGAAAAAAAAAAAGAAGGTAAAAAGAATTGTAATAATACATATGGATAGCTGACAGTGTTTGATTGTTATAAAAGGCAGAAAAGGAAAAAAAATTCCAGTGCTTCAATGAGTTTGTTGAAATTGATAAAAATAAAACAAAAAAAAAGACAACTGACAATAACTATCATTTTTTCTCAAAATAATTAAATAACTAAACCATATGTTTCCTGTGAAATGAAAGCTTGTAATAAAATGAGAAGCATAAAATGGATCTATGCTTTAAGTATGAATTTACAATTTAGAGAGAGAAAGTCTTAAGATAAATGAAAGAAAGTTATTAAAATAATCTTCAAACTTATAAAGCAAACAAGTTATAAAAATCATAAAATTACAATTAAAAAAATATGTATGTATATATGTATGTATAAACTTGGTCATACAAACAGAATAAACAGAACTCAAGACATAAGTATATATATATTTTTTTATTATATTTTCAATTGGCAAAATTTACAAAGTGACTTTTGGCCCTTGAGTCTGTATGTAGACCCTGCCAATTAAAAATAGCATGCATGCATACATACACACACATCCACACAGATAGATACATACATACATTACATTATACATACATACATATACCTTTAATTGGTTGAAAAATACAATAAGAAAAATGTGCAGTTTAAGAAGCAGGTACCATTATAGAAATCATTTACAACCTTGAGATATTTAATCATTAAAATTTTTAAAATAGGAAATACAGGAAGAGAATAACATTTTCTATAATGAATAACCATAATCTCTCAAAAAATATCTTTAACCCTTTCGTTACTGTATTTATTTTGAAATGCTCTGTTTCTTTCAATTGTTTTAAATATAACGAAGAATTTAGTAAAATAACTTAGTTATAATTCAGCTAGTGTTAGGAACATAAGGCTTGGTGGAAGATTTTAATTCAAAACTTATGAAAACAAAGACATTTGTACTCAGAGCCAGAGCCGGTTTCAGCCGGGTTGGTAACGAAAGGGTTAAATGTCTTTTTTTTTTTTTTTTTTAGCTCAGTCCCCTAAATCCAAATGTCACACAAAAAAGAGTAAAATAACTAACTAGTATGCTATGAAGGGAAGAAAGTGTATCTAAAATTCAAAGTAGAATGTTCTCGTTAGTACTGAATCACACATCCATACCCAAAAGTACATGCAGAGACCAAGGACATACACATACATATATAGACATTATTCATTTCAGTCTTTAGCTGACTGAAAGCATAAATGTAGAGATCCTTAACATTTATCAGAATTGCTTGTGTGACATGATCCTCAACCGTCTTGGTTCATTCAATTCTAGAAGAAATTAAATAAACATGAACAACAACAGAACAACACAATACATGAGACATTGAAGGGTGGCTCGTTTATTTTAACAATTTATCTTTGCCCTCTGTACTGTATAAATGTACACAAGTAAATAATCATCATTACATCCAGGGTGACGCAGCCATAAAGAGCTGCTGACGTCTTGCATTTGCAAGAATTGTTAGGGTAATAGTCTACAAGGTGCCACTCAGCAGTTGGTGTGAACTGGAGCAATGTGAAATGAAGAGCCTTGCCCAAATACACAATGCACTGCCTGGTCTAGGTATTGAACCCACATCTTTACTAATGGGAGTCTAATAGCCTAACCGTTAGGCCACATGCATTCACACATACACTACACAAGTGGAAAGACAAGAGTTAACTGCTGTTGTATAACAGATAATGTAAATAACATAATTCATTCGCTCATAATTCAAATTTCTAAAGTGCTTAATAATCTTTTAAATTAGAGAAGAGAATAATTATATACATTTTTTTTTAAATTTCAGAATTTATAAATATTATTGAGGTTTGTTTGAATAAAATACTTTGAAATAACCAAATCATCTCTATTTTGTTTTAATCATTTCAGTGAAGATCAGCAATAGAAATGAGAATATGAACTTGATAAGGTTACTATAATCAAACCAAATTGTACACACAAAAAAAAGGGGACTTTATACATAGTCAACAGAGATTTCAAATCAGGAGTATAGTTTGCTAAACACTAACCTAAATACATACATGAGTAAATGAAAGCCTGTAGTTAAGTGACAACAAAATTAAAGCCAAGGCAGTATCCAATTCTAAATGGTGGATTTCTTATAACTTAACTCGTCAGCTCTTAAACTAGCCATATCTGGTCCATAATATTCAATTAGTTTTATGTTTAAACTAGCCAGATTCATCCTCTTACGCCTACCCTACAATATCAGTCTAAAAGTTAATAATCACATCATTGAAATCTCAAAGCTATGAGATAATACAGGATTAATTCAAAACAATGTGAATAAATAAGCATTGCATTTGACACAATAATCTGAATGCTAAAGAGTTAAGATTTAAACTGGCCAGATCCAGCCTCTCACACCTACCCTACAATGTCATTCTAAAAATTAATAGTCACATCATTGAAATCTCAAAGCTATGAGATAATGCAGGATTAATTCAAAATGATGTGAATAGATATAAGTACTACATTTGAAATAGTTTTGGTGTGCTTAACCCTTCAGCATTCAGATTTCTCTGTCAAATGTAATCTTTTTTTTTTTATTCACATTGCTTTGAACTAATCATGCATTGTCTCACAGCTTTCAGATTTCAGTAATGTGATTGTTTATTTTTAGAATGACCTAGTAGGTTAGACGAGAGAGGCCAGATATGGCCAGGTTGAACACAAAATAGGTAGAATATTTGGGCTGGATATGGTTGGTTTAAATGCTAAAGGTTTAAGATTGCTGATGTATCTAGACTATCGTTATGGTTCTAAGACAATCCCTTAGGATTACATTCCAAACATAAATAATTACAAAAATTACTGCCTTGAACTTCAATAGAAAACAAACATGAAAACATATAAAATAAAGCTGTGCTTTGAGATTTCCAATGTTACCAAATAGTCAAATGATTTAACTAAATAGTTTAAATGCTTTGAACATTTTTACCTGAACACCAAACATGAATATCTTAAACATCGAATGAGAGAGATCTTGAAAGACAGACATAATGGGAAAATGCTATGAGGAGAAAACCCTAATGTTTTTAAACCTTTAATTAAAGAGTTTTTTTAATTAAAATAATGAAAGAATTGCTGATGACTGGATAATAACATATACTGGGAAGTATATGGAACAGGGACCAATCTCTTGAAGAAAACATTTAGGTTTTGTTTTTTTTGGTGGGAAAGTGGGGGGGTGTTTTAAATATGTTGCCCAAATGTTTCTTGTGATGCATACAGAACATAGAGGAAGCCATCATCATCTTTTTCTCGTTCATAAACCTCCGATATGGGGGTTGTATTGCTGATCATGCTTCTGTCATTGACCAACAAGTAGAAGGCCTGGCCAGGATGCAGCTGGAGTCGAAACCTGAAGAAAAAAGGAGAAATATATTTCAGAAAATCAAAAAAACAAATATAATAACAGAAAAGAATGTATTTGCAAAGAATGTAGGCACAGGAGTGGCTGTGTGGTAAGTAGCTTGCTAACCAACCACATGGTTCTGGGTTCAGTCCCATTGCATGGCATCTTGGGCAAGTGTCTTCTGCTATAGCCCCGGGCCGATAAATGCCTTGTGAGTCGATTTGGTAGACGGAAACTGAAAGAAGCCCTTCGTATATATGTATATATATATATATATGTGTGTGTGTGTTTGTGTGTCTGTGTTTGTCCACCTAGCATTGCTTGACAACCGATGCTGGTGTGTTTACGTCCCCGTCACTTAGTGGTTTGGCAAAAGAGACCGATAGAATAAGTACTGGGTTACAAAGAATAAGTCCCAGGGTCGATTTGCTCGACTAAAGGCGGTGCTCCAGCATGGCCACATTCAAATGACTGAAACAAGTAAAAGAGTAAGAGCAATACGAGGGGAATATTTATATACTCATTTTTATAAATGTGTATATGAATAGCATATAACTATACAATTTATATACTCATATACCAATAGGCGCAGGAGTGGCTGTGTGGTAAGTAGCTTGCTCACCAACCACATGGTTCCGGGTTCAGTCCCACTGCGCGGTACCTTGGGCAAGTGTCTTCTACTATAGCCTCTCGGGCTGACAAAAGCCTTGTGAGTGGATTTGGTAGACGGAAACTGAAAGAAGCCCATCGTATATATGTATATGTATGTGTGTGTTTTTGTCTGTTTGTCCCCCAACATCGCTTGACAACCGATGCTGGTGTGTTTACGTCCCTGTAACTTAGCGGTTCGGCAAAAGGAGACCGATAGAATAAGTACTAGGCTTGCAAAGAATAAGTCTTGGGGTCGATTTGCTCGACTAAAGGCAGTGCTCCAGCATGGCCACAGTCAAATGACTGAAACAAATAAAAGAGTAAAAGAGAGTATATTTGAATAACTACATTATACATGCTTCAAGTGGTTATGTAACAAATTGTTACATAAGCACAACTCTTGTCAGTGAATCACAAATGAAATATATTTCATTTGTATTTGTCTGATGAAGTGGTACTTACATAATAAATTGTTACATGACCTATTGAGTCAAGTACATCAACATCAAAATAAAAATCAAATGGAAATTATAGTTGTGATACCCGTGCCAGTGGCACGTAAAAAGCACCATCCGAACATAGCCGATGCCAGCACCGCGTTGACTGGCTTCTGTGCCGGTGACACGTAAAAAGCACCAACCGATCGTGGGCATTGCCAGCCTACCCTGGCCCCTGTGCCGGTGGCACACAAAAAGCACCCACTACACTCACGGAGTGGTTGGCGTTAGGAAGGGCATCCAGCTG
>NC_043003.1:13403098-13475598 GCF_006345805.1 Octopus sinensis
TCCAGGACTTATTCTTTGGAAGCCTAGTACTTATTCTATCAGTTTCTTTTGCCGAACCGCTAAGTTATGGAGACGTAAACACACCAGCATCGGTTGTCAAGCAATGTTGGAGGACAAACAAAGACCCACAAACATATACACACACATACATAAATATATATACATATATACAAAGGGCTTCTTTCAGTTTCCGTCTACCAAATCCACTCACAAGGCTTTGGTTGGCCCAAGGCTATAGTAGAAGACACTTGCCCAAGGTGCCACATAGTGGGAATGAACCCGGAACCATGTGGTTGGTAAGCAAGCTACTTACCACACAGCCACTCCTGCACCTATATATATATATGTATGTATCCACATACACACATACATATTTATTTATGTATATATGCGTGTGTGTGTGTGTGTATGTGTATGCATATATATACATGTACACACATACACAAAGCTTGACAACCAGTGTTGGTTTGTTTATGTTCTTGTAACTTAGTATTTCAGCAAAAGAGACTAATACAGTAACTACCAGACTTAAAAAAAAACAATAAGTGCCAAGGGTTGGTTTGTTCAACTAAACCTTTCAAGGTGGTGCCCCAGCATGGCCACAGTCCAATGACTGAGACAAGTAAAAGAATGTCCAGGACACTTATAATCATAACTCTGTCCAACCAACCTGAACTGACCTGGGTCAAAACAAACAACTAAAAAAAAAATGGTGCAGGAGTGGCTGTGTGGTAAGTAGCTTGTCTACCAACCACATGGTTCTGGGTTCAGTCCCACTGCGCGGCATCTTGGGCAAGTGTCTTCTACTATAGCCTCAGGCCGACCAAAACCTTGTGAGTGGATTTGGTAGACGGAAACTGAAAGAAGCCCGTCGTATATATGTATATATATATATGCGTGTGTGTGTTTGTGTGTCTGTGTTTGTCCCCCAACATTGCTTGACAACCGATGCTGGTGTGTTTATGTCCCCATTACTTAGCGGTTCGGCAAAAGAGACTGATAGAATAAGTACTGGGCTTACAAAAGAACAAGTCCCGGGGTCGAGTTGCTCGATTAAAAGCGGTGCTCCAGCATAGCCGCAGTCAAATGACTGAAACAAGTAAAAGAGTAAAGAGTAATGGCAACAACTTACTGGTATTTTGTCCGGATGTTCCTGTCGAATAGCTTCTATGTCCTTTACTCTCTGAGCTGCAAAAATATATAAATAAATGATTAAATAAGTAAATAATAACGACATAGGAGAGACAACATGCTATAATGACTAATAAATCAATTAACGGTTATTTCAACATGGGAAGGAAGTAGCATGAAAGCAACTGTTTATATATGAAGTCTGGTCAAACTGTGTCAGGATTGGTGCTTTAAAAAGAAAACTTCAATGCATATCATTGCTATTATGCAAAAGAGTCGTAAGTCCAAAACGTTGCTTTTTCAGAAAACAGAAAAAGTTTCACCATTCCAGAGCAAAACCATTGTATTACAATTTGACGATTTTTGATATCTTGGCATCTGAAGCAGCTGGAGATACAATAGTTTGACAAAAAGACCTGGTTATTGCAAGCAAAATTTAATCTAGAAAAAAAAACACATTTGGCCAAATTTGGACATACAACAGTTTCACATAATAGAAACAATATATATATATATATGTTATGATTTTCATAGCATTTTTTCCGATGGCCAGATAACTGAAGAGATGGCAGCGTGGATTTCCACCTGGACATCCAAAACTTGGAGTTTTATCATGGCTACTGAATAATTGTCACATATTACATTTACAGATAAATTCCTCTATTTACATACCAAGATCTCTTTCATTCTTTTGTTGTCTTACCATTTCTATCAATATATATATTGTTGCTATTACACTAAAGTGTTGTAAGTCTAAAACGTTGCTTTTTCAGAAAACAATAAAATAGTTTCACCATTCCATAGCAAAACCATTGTACTACACTTTGACAATCTTTGATATCTTGGCATCTGAAGCAGCTGGAGATACAACAGTTTGGCCAAAAGAACCGACTATTGCAAGCTAAAATAAATATGGAAAAAAACATAATTGGCGAAATTTGGACATACAACAGTTTAACATAATAGCAACAATATCAATTTGGCATTTAATCTCCTTTGAAGTAGTCCCCTTCTGAAGTCCTACCCTTTATCCAGCATCATTTCCATTGATGGAAATGTTCCTGGAAATCCTTTTTTAGTGATAGCAAGTAGCTGTGTCATAGCATCGTCTTAGATTTCCGTGACATCATGAAATTTTGTTAGGGTTTTCCACCGCAAAGACTGAGCCTTGATTTCAGGGTCATAGTCATAGACCCACGATTTCTCACCTGTTATGACAATTTAAAAAAAGTTTTTGTCTTCCTCAACACAATCAAGGAGATCCTGCACAGCTGAAACCTGAACTTCTTTTTGAGATGACCACACTCTACACACTTTACTCCCAAGCACTACTATGAACAACAGAAGTGAGTGAGCATGTTATAACTTAGTGTGTATGAGCAACGGAGTTCAAAGTCAATCTGTGCCAAGCAGCTTCATGTAGCATACTTCAGCTCTGTTATCATAGCAACAGTCCTGATACTTTTTGACCGGACCTCGTACAATTCTCTATCTTTTATGTATATGTGTCCATATCATATCCCATCTCTAACCATTTGTCACACTATTTTCTCTCAGTGCACTTATCTACACATCCACCATTGCTGCTCTTCTATCCTATTTTGTCTCATATTCACATTGTACCTGGACCTCACATCTCTTTCCTTCCCTCCCTCTCTCTTTCCAAGTCATGTATTCTCTTCTTCAGCAAGACTCTTGACCCTCTCTTTCTATCATAGTTTCTTATCCCTGCAAGCTACATTCCATGCAGTTAAGGCATCTTATCTTGTGGGCACTTGGCAACCTCACTAGTGCTGGTGTCACATAAAAAAGCACCCACTACACTCTGTTAAGTGGTTGGCATTAAGAAGGGCATCCAGGTATCAAAACCAAATGAAAGCAGACACAGAACATGTCATCAGTAGAATGATACAATCCATCTGTTGAAATCACATACATCATCAGTCATCATACACTGGCGAAAATAAATTTAAGACCGATGATAAAAGTTCTATTTCTTACAAAATATTTTATTACTAACACCATACAAATTATCTTTATCTTTTACACCTTATGCAGAATTTATTTCTCTTTTGAATGATGCAGACAATAACTATTTTTATACAACTTTTCACCAGTGTTGATCTTATTTGATTATTATAGTCACACTCTGACTTTACAGTATCAGAGATTATATAAACATCACTAATAAAATGAAAAATGATCTGTGAAATCATAACCATATTTATAGTCTACAGTGCCATTCGGTCATATACAATATCATTGTTCTACTGCTACTAGTGTCAAAAACTAGCATCAACATAACAAACAAGTCATAGCAAAAATTTATGTTATAAGGCTTAACAACACTCTTGAAGGGTATTTAAATGTAAACCCATTCAGAATGGCATAAAACAGTCACTTCACAAAAACCCTTTCATTTTAATTTTAAAAAGCCCAGGTACTAGTCAGCTTTACCAACATCTAATTATTTACATTATTTACATTCGACAGATATTTGTCCTCATCTTGATTGTTATTAACACAACGTTTCGACTGATATACCCTCCAGCCTTCTTCAGGTGTCTTGGGGAAATTTCAAACCTGGGTTCTCATTCCTAAAGTATGAGAACCTTAGGAATGAGAACCCAGGTTTGAAATTTCCCCAAGACACCTGATGAAGGCTGGAGGGTATATCAGCCGAAACGTTGTGTTAGCAACAAACAAGATGAGGACAAATATCTGTCGAATGTAAATAATGTAAATACTGAACATACTTCCTCATGTCTTAAATATAGAACTCATCATCATCGTATAGCGTCCACTTTCCATGCTGGCATGGGTTGGACAGTGCAACTGGGGTCTGGGAAGCCAGAAGGCTGCACCAGGCCCAGTCTGATCTGGCAATGTTTCTACGGCTGGATGCCCTTCCTAACGCCAACCACTCCATGAGTGTAGTGGGTGCTTTTTATGTGCCACCGGCACAGGTGCCAGCCGAGGTTGGCAAACGGCCACGATCGGATGGTGCTTTTTACGTGCCACCGGCATGCAGGCCAGGCGAGGCTGGCAAACGGTTGTTAATATATTTTATACAGGCACAGGCATGGCTGTGTGGTATGAAGCTTGCTCCCCAACCACAAGGCTCCAGGTTTGGTCCTGCTGTGTGGAATCTCGGGCAAGTGTCTTCTACTATAGCCCCAGGCCAGCCAAAGCCTTGTGAGTGGATCTGGAAGATGGAAACTGAAAGAAGCCAGTTGTGTATGTGTGTGTGTGTGTGTGTATATATATATATATATATATATATATATATATATATACACACACACACATATATATACATATATATATATATATATACATATATACATATACACACACACACACACACATATATATATATATATATAACATCTACCCACCCACATATTTTTATTCACCATGTACTTTAAGAGTTCACAACGACACTTCATCATCCCTACATTATTTCTTTCCAGCTCCAGACTGGTCACTCCCACCCTGCATGCAACTACTTTACAACAAGAAGCCTATTCTGTTTTGGCCCCTTCTCTCATTTTCAAGCATAAAGCCAGCGTCTACTGTAAGATAGCCCCCAAATATAAAACATATCCCTGCTGAAATGAGCCAATGAGGAACCTTAATAGTCAGTTGGTCCTCTATAAAAACTGTACCCAAATCTCACTAAAAAAAATTATATCATGTGGCCACAGTTGGACTACCTTTGATCATGGATTTGTTGGATTCAGGTTGACCTGGGGCTAAATAGCAACTAAAATGCAACGATGACATTTAGACTATCACTCCACAATAACTTTTTATTGTTAGATCAAAGATAAATCCTCTTTAATCTACTTTAACGAAGATATTACAGATAAAATATTTATCGTGTGATTAATTAAGTTGATTTCTTCTCAAATCAATTATACTAATCCTGTTGTAAATCTCTTATCAGATTCGGTTCTACTCTAAACCAATTAGAAAGAAAAGTCTGAAGTTCAATGGGGAACAAAAAACTGCAAATGATTAAGGAAAACAAGACAACCAGTTGATAATAGAATGAATGCCTCTATCATCATCAAAGTGAAAAAGGAATGATTGATACCAACAAACTAGGTTACAATAAAAGGTAGATTATAGTAACCAACTTATTCTTAATGTATGCGTGTGTGTGCACATAATAAATAATATAAATAATATATATATATATATATATATATATATTATATATATATATATAATATATATATATATATATATACTCTAACTCTTTACTCTTTTACTCTTTTATATATATAAAGATAGATAGATACTCTTTTACTTGTTTCAGTCATTTGACTGTGGCTATGCTGGAGCACCGTCTTTTGTCGAGCAAATCAACCCCAGGACTTATTCTTTGTAAGCCTAGTACTTATTCTATTGGTCTCTTTTTGCTGAACCACTAAGTTACGGGGACATAAACACACCAGCATCGGTTGTCAAGCGATGTTGGGGGAGACAAACACAGACACACAAACATATACACACACACATACATATATATGACGGGCTTCTTTTAGTTTCTGTCTACCAAATCCACTCACAAAGCTTTGGTCGACCCGAGGCTATAGTAGAAGACACTTGCCCAAGGTGCTACGCAGTGGGACTGAATCCAGAACCATGTGGTTGATAAGCAAGCTACTTACTACACAGCCACTCATACGGCTATATATATATATACATGCATATATGGGTACAGGATAGCAAACGAGGGAAAAACAAGTGAAATACATAACAAGAAAAAATGGAAAACAGGACAAGTAAACACAAAGAAAGGACCCTTCATCTGTTTTCGGCTGTCTATCTACTCCTCATTTCGAGCATTCAACGACAATATGAGTCTTCAAAGACAATTGCTCCCATAAATTCTAAAATAAAATATAGGAATTATGGGGGGTCAAAGTTGGGAACAAAATATATATATATATATATATATATATATATATCATCATCATCATCATCATCATTTAACGTCCGCTTTCCATGCTAGCATGGGTTGGACGGTTCAACTGGTGTCTGGGGAGCCGAAGGCTGCACCAGGCCAGTCAGATCTGGCAGTGTTTCTACAGCTGGATGCCCTTCCTAACGCCAACCACTCCGAGAGTGTAGTGGGTGATTTTATGTGCCACCGACACAGGTGCCAGACGAGGCTGGCGAACGGCCACGCTCGGATGGTGTTTTTTTTTTTATGTGCCACCACCGACACAGGTGCCAGACGAGGCTGGCGAACGGCCACGCTCGGATGGTGTTTTTATGTGCCACCGACACAGGTGCCAGACAAGGCTAGCAGACGACCACGCTCGGATGGTGTTTTTTATGCGCCACCGACACAGGTGCCAGACGAGGCTGGCGAACGGCCACGCTCGGATGGTGTTTTTTATGTCCCACCGACACAGGTGCCAGACAAGGCTGGCAGACGACCACGCTCGGATGGTGTTTTTATGTGCCACCGACACAGGTGCCAGACAAGGCTGGCAGACGACCACGCTCGGATGGTGTTTTTTTTTTTTTTTTTTATGTGCCACCGACACAGGTGCCAGATGAGGCTGGCGAACGACCACGCTCGGACGGTGTTTTTATGTGCCACCGACACAGGTGCCAGACAAGGCTGGCAGACGACCACGCTCGGATGGTGTTTTTATGTGCCACCGACACAGGTGCCAGACGAGGCTGGCGAACGGCCACGCTCGGATGGTGTTTTTATGTGCCACCGACACAGGTGCCAGACAAGGCTAGCAGACGACCATGCTCGGATGGTGTTTTTTATGTGCCACCGACACAGGTGCCAGACGAGGCTGGCGAACGGCCACGCTCGGATGGTGTTTTTTATGTGCCACCGACACAGGTGCCAGACAAGGCTAGCAGACGACCACGCTCGGATGGTGTTTTTATGTGCCACCGACACAGGTGCCAAACAAGGCTGGCGAACGGCCACGCTCGGATGGTGTTTTTATGTGCCACCGACACAGGTGCCAGACAAGGCTAGCAGACGACCACGCTCGGATGGTGTTTTTGTTTTTTATGTGCCACCGACACAGGAGCCAGATTTGGCTGGCGATCGGCCACGATTGGGTGGTGATTGTTACGTGCCCACAGCATGGGGGCCAGTCGGTGCGGTACTGGCTACACCCACGTTCGGATGGTATTCTTGTGTGCCACCGGCACTGGTACCACAAAGATACAAATTCCATTGATGTTCATCTATTTTGATTTTGTTTGATTTTCACTTGCCTCAACAGGTCTTCACAAGTGTCACAAGAAGGAAGGTATGCACAGGTGGACTGACTACGTCCTAGGTAGGGGCCACGGGTTATGGCCTGACTAGTCTTGCCGGGTCTTCTCACGCACAGCATACTTCCATAGGTCTCGGTCTCTAGTCATTTCCTTGGTGAGACCTAAAGTTCGTAGGTCGTGCTTCACCACTTCGTCCCAGGTTTTCCTGGTCTACCTCTTCCACAGGTTCCCTCAACTGCTAGGGTGTAGCACTTTTGCACACAACTATCTTCAGCCATTCTCGTCATGTGACCATACCAGCGCAGCCGTCTCTCTGCACACCACAACTGACGCTTCTTAGGTTCAACTTTTCTCTCAAGGTACTTACACTCTGACGATTATGAACACTGACATTACACATCCATCGGAGCATACTGGCTTCATTTCTTGCGAGCTTACGCATATCCTCAGCAGTCACGGCCCATGTTTCACTACCATGTAGCATGGCTGTACGTACACATGCATCATAAAGTCTGCCTTTTACTCTGAGCGAGAGGCCTTTTGTCACCAGCAGGGGTAAGAGCTCTCTAAACTTTGCCCAGGCTATTCTTACTCTAGCAGTTACACTTTCAGCACACCCATCCCCGCTACTAATTTGGTCTCCAAGGTAGCGGAAGCTATCAACTACTTCTAGTTTGTCTCCCTGGAACGTGGTAGAAGTTGGTCTCTGCACATTTCCAGTGTTTATTTCTCCTGAGCATCTGCCACATACGAAAACTATCTTCCCAGTTAGCCTACCTTTGACATTGCTGCACCTCTTGTGTCCATAGCTTACACTTGGTGCACCTTATAGAGTTTCTACCTACACCTTTTCTACAGATCGAGCAGGGCCATCTACCTGAAGTCGTTTGTGGTTGGTCCACCTTCCTACTTATTAGGACTTTGGTTTTGGCTAGGTTGATTCTAAGGCCCTTCGATTCTAATCCTTGTTTCCACACCTGAAACTTCTCCTCCAGTTCTGATAGTGACTCAGCAATTAGAGCAAGGTCATCAGCATATAGGAGCTCCCAGGGGCATCCTGTCTTAAATTCTTCCGTTATTGCCTGGAGGACTATGATAAATAGGAGGGGGCTGAGGACTGAACCTTGGTGGACCCCAACCTCTACCCCCGGAATTCTTCACTGTACTCGTTGCCAACCCTCACCTTACTAGCTGCGTCTCTGTACATGGCTCGCACAGCTCTCACTAACCATTCATCTATCCCTAGTTTCCTCATTGACCACCAGATAAGGGATCGGGGGACCCTGTCAAAGGCTTTCTCTAAGTCAACAAAAGCCATGTACAAGGGCTTACCTTTGGCTAGGTATTTCTCCTGCAGCTGTCTTACCAGGAATATAGCATCAGTAGTACTTTTCCCTGGCACGAACCTAAACTGCATATCATCTAAGCTAACTCTCTCTCTAATTAACTGGGCTATAACCCTCTCCGTAACCTTCATTACCTGATCCAACAGCTTGATGCCCCTGTAGTTATTTGTATCTAGGGCATCGCCTTTACCTTTGTAGCAGTTGACTATTATGCTGCTACACCAGTCATTGGGTATGACTCCTTCGTGTATCACCTGGTTAACTATATATATGTGTGTGTGTGTATATATATATATGTATATATATGTATGTATAAATATGCTGGCATATAGCAGTAACTTTGTTTTTTTAAATAAATGATCAAATTTGCTTACTTCTACTTTCCTAATTTAGAAACCGATGAAGAATTTAGTAAAATAACTGTCATTATTATTGTTTAAGGCGGTGAGCTGGCAGAAACGTTAGCACGCCAGGCGAAATACTTAGCGATATTTTGTCTGCCACAACGTTCTGAGTTCAAATTCCACCGAGGTTGACTTTGCCTTTCATCCTTTCGAGGTTGATTAAATAAGTACCAGTTACGCACTGGGGTTGATATAATCGACTTAATCCGTGTGTCTGTCCTTGTTTGTCCTCTCTGTGTTTAGCCCCTTGTGGGTAGTAAAGAAATAGGAATTTCGTCTGTCGATTATGTTCTGAGCTCAAATTCCGCCGAGGTCAACTTTGCCTTTCATCCTTTCAGGATCAATTAAATAAGTACCAGTTACACACTGGGGTTGATGTAATCGACTTAATCCCTTCCCCCAAATTTGAGGCCTTGTGCTTCAAGTAGAAAGGATTATTAATTATTGTTAAGGCAGCAAGCAGGTAGAATCGTTAGCATGCCAAGCAAAATGCTTAGTGGTATTTCATCCATCTATACTTTCTGAGTTCAAATTTCGCCGAAGTCAACTTTGCCTTTCATCCTTTCAGGGTGGATAAATTTGGTAGGCAGAATGTAACTGATTATCACCATCCCTCAAATTTTCAGGCCTTGTGCCTATAGTAGAAAGTATTATTATTATTATTATTATTATTGAGTGAGAGAGCAGTTCATACCATCAAAGTGACACTGGGGTGAAATATACGAAGCCCAATTACCCATCATGACTACCCGTCTGATAAGGGTACAGGCACAGCACATGCATCACAACCATATGTGCGCGACATGGTGATCTCATATCAAGATAAACAGCACATGACCTTGCAGTTGGGGCCCAGTTAGAATTTTCTTCAGGTTGAGTTGCCCATCCCGCTCAAAAGGTCCCTGAATAAGGGTTGTTTAAGGATGTTGAAAGAACCACCCATGTTTCCAGAGGTGAATTATTCAAACTCCAAAGAATCCCTCTCAACACATGGCTATGATGCTCCCCCACTACTTCTGCTCGTGATCAGAGATGCACACATCGTCAGCCACTAAGGGACATGCTCAACTGGTTAAAGTCAAACAACTGACAAGCAATCTGTGGTATTGAGCAGAATATTGCTGTAGCCCATCTTTTATACCAAGACAAAACAATGTACATGATAACACTTCCAATCAGTTAAGATCAGAAGCCATGAGAGCCACTGCCTGGTACTGCATCAGGGCTGCTGCTGCTATTATTATTATTATTATTATTATTATTATTATTATTATTATTATTATTATTAAGATAAAGTAATTGAGGTAATCAGAGTAAGTGACAGAATACTTAAGATTAGATTAGTGCTTCATCATAGTTTAGCAACCATTATATCAGCCTATGCTCCTCAGTCGGGGCTACCCGATGGACAGAAAGACCGATTCTATGACACTCTACTGCAGACTACCTCATTGACGAACGACAGAGACCTTATCTTTGTGGCTGGTGACTTCAATGGTCACGTTGGACGACATGCTGGGGGCTTCCATGGCGTACATGGAGGCTATGGCTATGGCTCCCGCAACGAGGAGGGAACCAGGCTGCTGGAGTTCTGCGATGCAAATAATCTTATGATTTGCAACACTAACTTCAGGAAACCTACCAGCCACCTAGTCACTTACCAATCGGGCCAACATACCAGCCAAATTGACTACATCCTTACAAGGCAAAGGGGAGATGGCTGCTTATAAATGCCAAAACCTTCCCAGGTGAAGAATGTACCCCACAACATAGACTGGTAGTTAGTGACTTTAGGATCAGGACTAGGAGGACAACCAGAAGACGACAAATATGGAGAAGAAGGATCTGGAAGCTTAAAGATCCTGCAAATGGACAGAGATTTAGGGACATATTACTTGAAGCCTCTGACGAAGTAGAAGGGGATAGAGCATCACAGGGGGTAGAAGACAGCTGGACGTTTCTAAGGGACAACCTGCTGAGAGCCACTGACCAGATCTGTGGCTGGTGCAAAGTCCCCTCTCGACCTAGAATAACGTGGTGGTGGAACAATATTGTAGACAGGGCTATTAGAGAAAAGAGACAGGCTTGGAAGGTCTGAAAAAATGGGGGTAGCAGGGAATTGTATCAGACTGCCAAAAGAGAAGCTAGGAGACAGGTTTATTTAGCCAGAGGGGAAGCAGATAAGAAAAAATTTGCCAATGTTCTGCGCCGTGAGGACCAAAGACTGGAGGTGTTTCATGTTGCAAGACAGTGTGTGAGAGAGAATCGTGATGTGGTAGGAGAGAAGTGTGTTCGCATGGAAGATGGTTCACTTGCGCTAAATGAGGATGCAAAGAGAGAGGTTTGGAGATGCCACTATGAAAGGTTGCTGAATGAAGAAAATGAATGGGATAAAGAGAGTCTGCCGAATGTTGACCCAACAGAGGGACCAGCTATCCGAGTTGATAGTTCTGTGGTAGCTAAGGCAATTAGAAGCATGAAGACAGGGAAAGCCCCAGGCCCATCAGGAATCACTGCAGAGATGCTCAAAATGTCTGGTAGTGTCGGCTATAGCCTAGTCACCCATATAGTTAATCAGGTGATACACAAAGGGGTCATACCCAATGACTGGTGTAGCAGTATAATAGTCAACTGCTACAAAGGTAAAGGTGATGCCCTAGATACAAATAACTACAGAGGTATCAAGCTGTTGGACCAGGTGATGAAGGTTACGGAGAGGGTCATAGCCCAACTAATTAGAGAGAGAGTTAGTTTAGATGAGATGCAGTTTGGGTTTGTGCCAGGGAAAAGTACTACTGATGCTATATTCCTGGTAAGGCAGCTGCAGGAGAAATACCTAGCCAAAGATAAGCCCCTGTACCTGGCTTTTGTTGACATGGGAAAGCCTTCGACAGGGTCCCCCGATCCCTTATCTGGTGGGCAATGAGAAAACTAGGGATAGATGAATGGTTAGTGAGAGCTGTGCGGGCCATGTATAGGGACGCCGCTAGTAGGGTGAGGGTTGGAAATGAGTACAGTGAAGAATTCCGGGTAGAGGTAGGGGTCCACCAAGGCTCAGTACTCAGCCCCCTCCTATTTATCATAGTCCTCCAGGCAATAACGGAGGAATTCAAGACAGGATGCCCTTGGGAGCTCCTCTATGCTGATGACCTTGCTCTAATTGCTGAGTCGCTATCAGAACTGGAGGAGAAGTTTCAGGTGTGGAAACAAGGATTAGAATCGAAGGGCCTCAGAGTCAATCTAGCTAAAACCAAAGTCGTAATCAGTAGGAAGGTAGACAAATCACAAACACCTTCAGGTAGATGGCCCTGCTCGATCTGTAGAAAAGGTGTAGGTAGAAACTCTATAAGATGCACCAAGTGTAAGCTATGGACACATAAGAGATGCAGCAATGTCAAAGGAAGGCTAACTAGGAAGATGGTTTTTGTATGTGGCAGATGCTCAGGAACAATAAAACTGAAAATGCTCTGAGACCAACTTCCGTCACTTTCCAGGGAGAAAAACTAGAAATAGTTGATAGTTTCCGTTACCTAGGTGACCAAGTCAGCAGCGGGGGCGGGTGTGCTGAAAGTGTAACTGCTAGAGTAAGAATAGCTTGGGCAAAGTTCAGAGAGCTCTTACCTCTGCTGGTGACAAAAGGCCTCTCGCACAGAGTGAAAGGCAGACTGTATGATGCGTGTGTACGAACAGCCATGCTACATGGCAGTGAACATGGGCCGTGACTGCTGAGGATATGCGTAAGCTCGCTAGAAATGAAGCCAGTATGCTCCGATGGATGTGTAATGCCGGTACTCACACTCGGCAGAGTGTAAGTACCTTGAGAGAAAAGCTGGACCTAAGAAGCATCAGTTGTGGTGTGCAAGAGAGACGTTTGCGCTGGTATGGTCATGTGGCGAGAATGGATGAAGATAGTTGTGTGAAAAAGTGCCACACCCTAGCGGTTGAGGGAACCTGTGGAAGAGGCAGACCCAGGAAAACCTGGGACGAGGTGGTGAAGCACGACCTTCGAACTTTAGGTCTCACTGAGGAAATGACTAGAGACCGAGACCTCTGGAAGTGTGCTGTGCGCGAGAAGACCCGGCAGGACAAGTGAGTCCACAACCCGTGGCCTTCTACATGGGATGGAGCCAGCCTACGTATGCATACCTTCCCTTCTTGGGACACAAAACTCTACTTGTGAAGACGTGTTGAGGCAAGTGAGGATCAGAATCGAAATCGATCAATGGAAATTGCGGATGTGCTACCAGTGCCGGTGGCATGTCGAAACTCTGCTTGTGAAGACCCATTGAGGCAAGTGAGGATCAGAATCGAAATCGATCAATGGAAATCGATCAATGGAAATTGCAGATGTGTTACCAGTGCCGGTGGCATGTAAGAGAACTTTCCGTTTCGCGACCGTTGCCAGCACCGCCCCGTTTCGTGTCCGTTGCCAGCCTCGCCTGGCCCTCGTGCCGGTGGCACATAAAAAGCACCATCCGTTCGTGGCCGTTTGCCAGCTCTGTCTGGCACCAGTGCGGGTGGCACGTAAAAAGCACCCACTACACTCACGGAGTGGTTGGCGTTAGGAAGGGCATCCAGCCGTAGAAACACTGCCAGATTTGACTGGGCCTGATGAAGCCTTCTGGCTTCACAGACCCCAGTAGAACCGTCCAACCCATGCTAGCATGGAAAACGGACGCTAAATGATGATGATGATGATGATGATGATTATTATTATTATTATTATTATTATTATTATTATTATTATTATTATTATTAAGGTGGCAAGCTGGCAGAATCATTAACATGCCAGGCAAAATGCATAGCAGAATTTTGTCTGTCCTTACATTCTGAGTTCAAATTCCACTGAGGTAGACTTTGCCTTTCATCCTTTTGGGGTCGATAAATTAAGTACCAATCAAGTACTGAGGTCAATGTAATTGACTTACCCCTCCTTCAAAATTGCTGGCCTTGTGCTAAAATTTGAAACCAATGTTAAGCGGGTGTTTTGTGGAGGAAGGATGAGTGACCAGAAGGGAGAGGAAGTGACGTTATGAAGGGACCAGAAGAGATGTCACAAAGGGACTGGAAAGGAGAGGAATTAATGTCACAAAGGAACTGGAAGGGAGAGGAAGTGATGTCACAAAGAGACTGGAAGAGAGAGGAAGTGATGTCACAAGGGAACTGGAAGGGAGAGGAAGTGATGTCACATCAGGAAGCAATGGGTACAAGACAGCTTCTTTCTTATGGGTATATGCAAGAGGCAGATGTGCACTGGGAGCGCTTGTAAGGTAGCAGTCCTTTACTGACCAAGAGTTAGAGGGAGCTTACATGTGGATACAACTATGAGGTCTTGCTGGTTTCCCATGACCTGATTTCTTTATTGCCCACAAGGGATAAACATAGAGAGGACAAACAAGGACAGACAAAGGGATCAAGTTGATTACATTGACCCCAGTGCGTAACTAGTACTTAATTTATCAACCCCGAAAGGAAGAAAGGCAAAGTCGAACTCGCTGGAATTTGAACCCAGAATGTAACGGCAGACAAAATACCGCTAAGCATTTCGCCCAGCGTACTAAAGTTTCTGCCAGTTCGCTGCCTTTTTCCATGACCTGATGCTTGAAAGGACTATCGCTGATTGCACATTGAAGTAAGAGCATCCTTTATTTGTGCCTTGCAACTACATATTTGAAACATGAAATTCTAATGGAAGCTTTTAATTTAGATCTCTTTAAAACAGTTTGTATCATAGAACCAAGTGTGCTCTCAGGTGGGTTAGTACCAAAAGGGCCCAACTAGTGAAATAGTTCTTAACTATATGGTGAAGGCACAAGGTTCAAAGGTCAATTTCCAAACCGGGCTGTAAATTGTGTTCTTGAGCAAGACACTTCATTTCACTTTTATTCCAGTCCGCTCATCTATAGAAATGAATTGCAACGTCACTGGTGCCAAGCTGTAGCAGTCTTTGCCTTACCCTTGGACAACAGCGGTGGCGTGGAGAGGGGATGCTGTTGTTGTTAAGCAACAAGATGGGTAAGGGTGATTAGGCGATGGTCTAGGACTTAGGGGCGGTAGACCCCAGACCTTGGAAAAAAAAAAAAAACTTTGGTCGCCTTGTTGTAGTCGAGGGCTCTTCGTTGATGCCCGACACCACTGGGAGGTGGCCCTCGAAGTCACTGGAAATGGAGATCTCCAGGTCCAAAGTCTTGAACAGCCGGAGAGGGGATGCTGGAATACATGGGCAACTGCTGGTCTTCCATAAACAATCTTGCCCAGACTCGTGCCTCGGGGGGAACTTTCTAAGTGCAATCCAATGATCATTCATGACCAATGGAGAAGAGGGATCCACATATGGTGCCCTACTGCTCCTCCTTTATACTTTGAGAAGGTAACTATTTATAGTTAGTAGAACTGAAACATTGAGGCGTGAATTATTTTTGCTATAGTGACAGGATACAAACTAATAAAACGCCAGTCACACTCAATACAATCAACTTTTGAACACTACTAGCAAGCTAGTAGCCTGCCACAAGAAGTTTAATTAGTCATCCTTGTGTTATAGGTCAACATAAAGGCTTGTATAACAAAGCAAGGATTACTCACACATCTGTGACCGACCTGTTTCTATAAAAAATCCTGATTTGAATTAAACTAAAGCAAAATCTTTCATCAAAATTTCATGTTGATTTACGTTCCAAACAACTGCTTAATGACAACAAAGTTACTTCACTATTTAATTAAAGTTTCCATTATTTTCAAAATTAACTGAGACAGTGGCTGTGTGGTACGCAGCTTGCTTACAAACTCGCATGGTTCCGGGTTCAGTCCCACTGCGTGGCACCTTGGGCAAATGTCTTCTACTATAGCCTCGGGCCGAGCAAAGCCTTGTGAGTGGATTTGGTAGATGGAAACTAGAAAAAAAATCCCATCGTATATATGTATATGTGACCACGTGTGTACCGTTGGCGATTTTTTTTTTTCTTCCGTCTTCCCTTCTTTGGATCTTTCTTTTTCCTATGTTTCTGACGTAGAGCTCCGCTCGAAACGTTAAACCCTCTTTCTTTCCTGAGCGTCCAATAATACTATACTTGTTCCACGTCCTCGCGTTGTTGTGTTTTCATGTTTGGATTAACTTTATATATATATATGTATATGTGTATGTTTGTGTGTCTGTGTTTGTCCCCCCAGCATCACTTGACAACTGATGCTGATGTGTTTACATACCCCGTAACTTAGCGGTTCGGCAAAAGAGACCAATAGAATAAGTACTAGGCTTACAAAGAATAAGTCCAGGGGTTGATTTGCTTGACTAAAGGCGGTGCTCCAGCATGGCCACAGTCAAATGACTGAAACAAGTAAAAGAGTAAGTACAGTGTATTCCAAGAGAGATATGGTAACAAAAGAGTTAACCCTTTTGATACCAAGGTACCCTTGGTTCTGATACAAACTTCTTATGATAAAGTGATTTAAATTAAAACCTATTAAAATTCTACGTTAGTGTATGTTACTAACACCAACTTAATAGCAGAATTCTGCTTTCAGCATCCCAAATAACCCCTCGTATCTTTTTTATTTTTAGGAATTTACAGAAATTTTTTTGCAAATTTGTGTTCTAGACATGAGGAATCATATGATTAAACCAAAACAAAACAGAAAAGATTTTTTTGGTCTGTGATTTAAGGGCTATTTAGCTGTTATTTTTAGCACATCACACAAGCACCAGTCAGTGCTATATTGGATGAGATCTTGCAGGCAGCCATTACCATCTCCGAGACTGGAGCGAGATCTCACCTGCATCCATTTGCCATGCGCGAGATCACAACAAGGCCCGCGATGGCAAACCGGATATAAGGGCCCAACAAGCAGATTCTCTCTCTTTTCATCGCAAGTGCTTGCTGAACACACATTCGCAGGCTGGGTCCCCAGGCTAGTCCTGTCTGCACATCGTATCTCCAGAGGTAATGGGCCCACGTTAACAGAGATACGAGACGTACACAGCTTGAGATGGTCTACTGATAGTGAAACACATCATTTATTCTGTGTAACTATGTAAATAAAACTAGTTGTGAATTGCATTTCCACTTGAGACTTCCTTCCTTGGTTGCTGGAACCTGAAATAACACAAAGAACAATTTTAATGGGAGAAGGCGATATTCATCGGATATCTGAACCTTGCCTCCCATTATACCCTCCTCGTTTCTTTGTCACTGGGGCATATTGATTTTCGTTAATATCTTTCTCCCCATAAACACATTTAATGGTCTATTGTTGGGATTTAAGAAAAACTTCTGACAACCTGTATTTTAAACTCCATGGCTGAGAACCACTGCTTTAATTGTTAATTAAAAGTTCATTTGAGTAGGACAGGCACATTTTAATAGGCACAGGTGTAGTTGTATAGTTGAAAAGATAATTTCCCAACCACCTGGAACGTCAGTTCAATCCCACTGTGCTGCACTTTGTGTGTGTGTGTGTGTGTGTGTGTGTGTGTGTGTGTGTGTACCCTTGTTTCACATCATGGTTATAAACAAGCAGGTGTCACTGTCAATATAAGTGATACTGTTTGTATCCAGTCACGCATGAAAAACACATCCAACAATGAGAGAAATATTACTGTGCTTGGAAACAGGTGGGGGCTGGCAACAGGTGAGGGCTGGCAACAGCTGAAGGGGGGTAACAGGAAGGGCATTGGTTTTAGAAAATTTGTCTCAATGAATTTCATGAAACCCATACAAGTATGATCATCATCATAAACCTGATCACGACGACTGATGAATAGGACACGAGTTGTTTGGCCATGGGTAATGTGTGATTTGAAGGAACTTTGGCAGCTATTTTTAGCAGACTGAATGACCATAAAGCGGTTCAGTTTGATGGTTGTGTAGAGAGTTGTGAGAGACGAGTGAGTAACCAGCCTGTTTCTAATTCCTAGTTGAAGCAATTTGCTTCACTAATTGGTACTTGAGAAAAGCTTGACTATCACCCAATTTCATTTATACATATATATATAATATATATAAATACCTAAGTATACATACATATATACATACACATATATACATATGTATACACACACACACATATATATATACATGCATATATACACATATATACATACATATACACATACATTATATACATATACACATACACACATATATATATATATATATATATATAAGGCGAGCTGGCAGAAACGTTAGTATGTCTGGTGAAATGCTTAGCGTTATTTCGTCTGTCTTTATGTTCTGAGTTCAAATTCCGTCGAGGTCAACTTTCATCCTTTCCAGGTCGATAAATTAAGTACCAGTTACATACTGAGATCGATCTAATCGACTGCCCCTACCAAAAGAAAAAAATTTCGGGCTTGTGCCTAGAGTAGAAAAGTATATATATATATATATATTATATATGTATATATATATGCACACACACTCACACATACATATATGCATACATACACTCATACATATAGATATGTGTATAGATATGTGTGTATATATGTATATATATATACACACACACACATACATACATATATATATATATATATATATATATATTATATATATGCACACAAACTCACACATACATATATGCATACATACACTCATACATATAGATATGTGTATAGATATGTGTGTATATATGTATATATATATACACACACACACATACATACATACATATATATATATATATATATATTTATATGCACACACACTCACACATACATATATGCATACATACACTCATACATATAGATATGTGTATAGATATGTGTGTATATATGTATATATATATACACACACACACATACATACATATATATACATATATATATATATATATATATATATATGCACACACACTCACACATACATATATGCATACATACACTCATACATATAGATATAAACGGAAGAAACCAATTAAGTGAAATATAATCGGACTATGCTCAGAAGAATCAATTCCAAGTTGTATAAGCTGAGACAATTCAACCCGTTTGTTTGTACGATTAATAAGGATGATGTAACAATGACCAAACAAAACACATGAGCAAAAAACAGGTTGGATTTGTCACAACAGAAAGAAACATACAAAGTAAAACGGAGTTAATTTAGGCTTACCTCAGAGAGCATCTAAACAAAAAGAGCAAACAAGAGATTACAGGAATTATTACGTTAAACAATGGAAATATTAAACCAAATTTAGGTTAGTTAGAATATATATATTGGTGACATATTTCAACTGCTGAAAGGCAAATTCACTGCTTGTTACCATGGAGAGAATATTTCTGGTATTATGGTAAAAAGGTGTGGAAACACCCAGTTTGTTCTGTCTTGTCATCTATCAGGAATCCCACACCTTTTTACCAAAAGATAGATATTTTCACCATGGCAACTGTAGAGAATTTGCCTTTTAGCAGTCAAAATATATCACAAACATATTTTAACTAACCTGAATTTTGCTTATGCTTAAACACTGCTTGGCACAAGCATTTCATTAATGGAAATATTATCATCATCATTTAATGCCCGTGTTTCCATGTTTGCATCGGTCAGATGAAGGCGCGTGGCTTAGTGGTTAGGGCATTCGGCTCACGATTGTAAGGTCATGAGTTCAATTCCCGGCAATGCGTTGTGTCCTTGAACAAGACACTTTAATTCACGTTGCTCCAGTCCACTCAGCTAGCAAAAATGAGCTGTACTTGTATTTCAAAGCCCTGTGAGTGGATTTGGTAGATTGGAACTGAAAGAAGCCCACTGGGTGGTTAGAAAGCTTGCTTCCCAGCCACATGGTTTCGGGTTCAGTCCCACTACATGGCACCTTGGACAAGTGTCTTCTGCTATAGCCTCAAGCTGACCAAAGCCTTGTGATTAAATTTGGTAGGCCGAAGTTACCATCGTATGTGTACATGTGTGTGTAAGTGCTTGTGCCTCCTAACAGAGTGGAGGGATATATATATATATATATATATATATATGCATGGCCGTTTGCCAGCTCTGTCTGGCACCTGTACGGGTGGCACGTAAAAAGCACCCACTACACTCATGGAGTGGTTGGCGTTAGGAAGGGCATCCAGCCGTAGAAACACTGCCAGATCTGACTGGGCCTGATGCAGCCTTCCGGCTTCACAGACCCCAGCTGAACTGTCCAACCCATGCTAGCATGGAAAACGGACGCTAAATGATGATGATGATGGTTGTGTTGTAAGAAGCTTGCTTCCCAACCACATGGTTTTGGGTTCAGTCCCACTGTGTGGCACCTTGGGCAAGTGTCTTCTACTACAGCCTTAGGCTAACCAAAGCGTTGTGAGTGGATTTGGTAGATGGAAACTGAAAGAAGCCTATCGCATATATGTATATATATTTATGTGGTTCCTTCACCATCACTTAACAACAGATGTTGGTGTGTTTACGATCCCGTAACTTAGCGGTTCGGCAAAAGAGACCAGCAGAATAAATACTAGGCTTACAAGGAATAAGTCCTGGGGTCAATTTTTTGTTCAGCTAAAACCCTTCAAGGCAGTGCTCCAGCATGGCCGCAGTCAAATGACTGAAACAAGTAAAGCACCACCTTTAGTCAAACAAATCAACCCCGGGACTTATTTCTTGTAAGCCTAGTACTTATTCTATCGTTCTCTTTTGCCGAACCGCTAAGTAACGAGGACATAAACACACCAACATCAGTTGGGAAGCAATGGTGGTGGGGGGACAAACACAGACACAAATAACAAACGCACACACATACATATATACACGATGGGCTTCTTTCAGTTTCCATCTACCAAATCCACTCACAAGGCTTTGGTCAGCCCAAAGCTATAGTAAAAGACACTTGCTCAATTGTGCTATGCAGTGGAACTGAACCTGGAAACATGTGGTTGGAAAGCCAGCTTCTTACCACACAGCCACACCTGCACCTGTGTGTGTGTGTGTGTTTGCATCTCCTTGTCTAGCAATCATACGATATTTGTAAATGAGTTCCACTGTCGTACATGTGGTATCATTTACTTCTAATATTTTGTGTAAACATCCGATCGTGGCCGTTTGCCAGCCTCATCTGGCACCTGTGTCGGTGGCACATAAAAACACCATCCGAGCGTGGCCGTCTGCCAGCCTCGTCTGGCACCTGTGTCGGTGGCACATAAAAACACCATCCGAGCGTGGCCGTCTGCCAGCCTCGTCTGGCACCTGTGTCGGTGGCACATAAAAACACCATCCGAGCGTGGCCGTCTGCCAGCCTCGTCTGGCACCTGTGTCGGTGGCACATAAAAAACACCATCCGAGCGTGGCCGTTTGCCAGCCTCGTCTGGCACCTGTGTCGGTGGCACATAAAATCACCCACTACACTCTCGGAGTGGTTGGCGTTAGGAAGGGCATCCAGCTGTAGAAACACTGCCAGATCTGACTGGAGCCTGGTGCAGCTTTCGGGCTCCCCAGACCCCAGTTGAACCGTCCAACCCATGCTAGCATGGAAAGCGGACGTTAAATGATGATGATGATGATGATGATGTCTGGTCATGGGGAAATATTACCACATGAAGAAACAGATAAGGTTTGGTAACAGGAAGGGCTCCTGGCCATAGAAGATCTGCCTCAATAAACTTCATCTCACCCATGCAAACATGGACAAGTGGAAGTTAAAACAATAATGATGATGAAAACACTGGTGTTTGATCAGTCAACTATACAGATTCCCAACCAAATTTGGCTTTGTTCCTAGTCAAAATAAATCATCATCATCATCATCATCGTTTAACGTCCGCTTTTCCGTGCTAGCATGGGTTGGACAGTTTGACCGGGGTCTGGGAAACCAGGAGGCTGCACCAGGCTCCAATCTGATCTGGCAGTGTTTTTACAGCTGGATGCCCTTCCTAATGCCAACCACTCCGAGAGTGTAGTGGGTGCTTTTTACGTGCCACCGGCACAGGTGTCAGTCAAGGCAGTGCTGACAGCGGACACATTCGGATGGTGCTTCTTACGTGCCACCGGCACAGGTGTCAGTCAAGGCAGTGCTGACAGCGGACACATTCGGATGGTGCTTCTTACGTGCCACCGGCACAGGTGTCAGTCAAGGCAGTGCTGACAGCGGACACATTCGGATGGTGCTTCTTACGTGCCACCGGCACAGGTGTCAGTCAAGGCAGTGCTGACAGCGGACACATTCGGATGGTGCTTCTTACGTGCCACCGGCACAGGTGTCAGTCAAGGCAGTGCTGACAGCGGACACATTCGGATGGTGCTTCTTACGTGCCACCGGCACAGGTATCACAACTACAATTTCCATTTGATATTTATGTTGATGTTGATGTACTTGACTCAATAGGTCTCCTCAAGCACAGTAGGTCACGTGCCCCCAGCACAGGAGCCAGTCAAGGTGGCACTGGCATCAGCCACATTCGGATGGTGCTTTTTACATGCTTTACAATAGTTACAATATGAGAATCAGCATCATCATCATCATTTAATGTCTGTTGTCCATGCTGGCATGGGTTGGACGGTTTGATTGGGCTGGTACACTGAAAGGCTATGCCAGGCTCCAGTCCAATTTGGCATGGTTTTCTACAGCAAGATGCCTGTAATGCCAACCACTCTGAGAGTGTAATGGGTGCTTTTATGTGCCATTTGTGTGACACCAGGGTGTGTTTATGTGCCACTGGCACAGGTGCCAATTTGCATGACACCAATATCAGCCACGACTGCGATTTTACTCGGCTCAATGGATCTTCTTCTTAAGAATGGCATAATGCCAAAAGTCTTGGCATTGCCTCCATGAGGGCCCAACGCTCGAAAGGAACTCGGCCATCTTGCCTCCATGGGGCCAAAAAAAATGAAGTATGTTATTTTGTATATTATTATTTTGGTGTTGGAAGACCTTGGGCCAGTGTCTTTTACTATAGCTTTGGGTTGACCAAAGCCTAGTGAGAGGATTTGGTAGATGGAAACTAAAAGAAGCCCATCATGTGTGTGTCCCACCACTGCCACCACCACCTGACAACCATTGTTGGTGTCTTTACATCCCTGTAACTTAGCAGTTCAACAAAAGAGTCTGACAGAATAAGTACCAGGCTTAAAAAATAATACAGGGTCGATTTGTTCAACTAAAATTCTTCAAGGCAGTGCCCCAGCATGGCCACACTCTAATTACTAAAACAACTAAAAGACAAAAGATATATCTTATTTTATCGTTTTTTAAATTATTTTTTTTACTCTCTGTTCTCTGAGTTCAAATCCTGCTGAGGTGAAGTGTCCCTTTTGTCAATCCTGAAGTTGATAAAATTTACAAATCCAGGACAATCAAATGGCTGTGTGGTCAAGAAGCTCGCTTTGCAACCATGTGGTTTCAGGTTCAATCCCACTGTGCAACACCTTGGGAAAGTGTCCTTTATTATAGGTCCAAGCTGACCAATACCTTGTGAGTGAATCTGGAAGACGGAAGCTGCATGGCAGCTGGTCATGTATACGCGCGCGTGCGTGTGTGTGTGTGAATGTGTGAGTGTGTATGTGTTTATCACCTTCTACTAAATCTTCCACATGGCTTTGGTCCGGCCAGATTATAGTATACAAGACACTTAGGCGGAGGTAAAAAGAACGCATACCACCCGTTTTCGGCGTAACCCTAACCCTAAACACCGGGTATGCGTATTCTTTACCTTCGCCGACATTTGAACAAAGTGTCTCTGCTTTCGTTAAAGAATAAGCAGAAAGTATAAATGTCGGTCGTAAGCGGCAACTAAAAACAGTTGGCTCCCAAAAGGACATCCGGCCGTAAAGTACCTCCTCAAAAAGACCCGTCCTACCTAAGCCAAGATGGAAAAACGGAAAATGATGATGACCTTATGATATGCAAATAGCTTTCCTCAGAAGGGATTTAGTAATAAGCAAATGAGTTTGACTACAACAAAAAGAATTTAAGCGAAATTCGTAAATGCAAATGAGTTCGTATGTCTTGGTAAAACAAGAAAAAAAATGCTGACGTTTCGGGTCTGTCCCTTTCTAAGATAGAGTGGAGATGAATTATTTCTCTTCCCAAGGCATATGAGAATTTCACTAAATATTTACCAACATAGACCAACCACTAGACCAATTTCTACAGAATCTTT
Source organism: Octopus sinensis (assembly GCF_006345805.1). Classification (NCBI taxonomy): domain Eukaryota; kingdom Metazoa; phylum Mollusca; class Cephalopoda; order Octopoda; family Octopodidae; genus Octopus; species Octopus sinensis. Next base: position 13,427,338 of record NC_043003.1, read on the forward strand.
TATTCATACACCTTAATGATTAACATCAGAAGCTTAAATCTACATTTTTATTCTCCTCGTCTGTATACTGGACATTGAATTCGATTTTCTTCAACGTAAAAGCATTTTTTACCTTCCGATTTAATTAGGCACTGCTAATTAAGTAGCCTGCCAATTAAGAAGCGAAGGGGGGACACAACAAGAAATTTAATGCGCAACATACTTATAGAAATTAATATAGTGAATGAAACACAGGGTAGTGCATTTTTGCCAGCACAAATCTCAAATTTATATTTTATTAAATTGCATTTATAAGCCGACTAGTGAATTATATATCGATAACAATGACGGTACCGAGAGAAAGATGCCGAACACGAGAGCAAAATTAAAAGCTAAAATCAAGAGCATCGTGACCCCCCAACATTCCTATTAGAAATAAAAATCATATATATATATTTATATATTTATCATTTTGGCTTTCGATTTTGCTCTCGTGTTCGGCATCTTTCTCACGGTACCGTCATTATTATCGATATAATTCACAAGTCGGCTTATAAATGTAATAACTCTATTGCATCAAGTAATAAGTATTTTTTCTTTGCCTCAAGCAATATGGCCCTAGCTGTTTCGTCAGTTGTCTACGTAGGCTATAAATATATATATACAACTAGCATTTAATATAAACAGAAGTAAACAAATATATATATATATATCGATAGCTATTGGGTTTTCATTAAATGAAAATGCAAATACAAAAAGGTAGCTTCAATGGAGAGTAAGTAAACAAACTTGAACCGCTAAAAGACGAAAGAAAAAAGAAAAACTGTGATAAGCAGAATTCTGGTTTAATATTAATAGTTTGAGGGAAAATGTGAGGGAATATATGTAACAGGTAACAGATTGTGATGACTGCTAGATGTAGATCGAAATAATCTACAGGAAGTTAGTAGCAGAAATGGTGAAGGCGATCAAGAGCTATACATGCAACCTGGTGGATTTTAAATGAAAATCGGGGCTTTTCGAGAGAAATTCAATCATGAGGGATAAATGAAAACAATAATAATAGTTTTATAATTATTATAATGATTTAGTAAGTATCTTATTGGTGCAAATCGAGGTTTGGGGTTTATTTCATAAATATAACCGTATAAGAAATGGAAAAATCCGAACCAATACGCAAGATTGAAAACGTGATCGATCGTGTATAGCTAAATGGCCACAGCCTTCAGGGTGAAACGTATAAAAGAATATCTGCGATCAGGTATCTAGGGAACCTCTGCAGGGGTTGTCTGGGATGCTAGAAACAGCAGCTAAATCTGTCTCAAAAAACACACTACTTTGTTATAAAGGATAGATTCGATAATGCGGTCCTGGGACGTCCACCGCCTGGTAAAAAGACAGGATGGTCACGGCTGGAATGCCTTCTAACATAAGGTCTGACCAATCGTGTATATCTCGGGGTTCATACAAAAGCATCAGTCTATTTTATCATAAATGATCTATTTATAAAATTGAAAAACTCGTTTGATATTGCAACGTGTATATATTATACATACACCTTTTCCACCTTGTTTTGCATTTACGTGCTTATTCGTGTACACACACACACATACATCAAATATATATATATATATATATATATATATATATATTATATATATATATATAGCCGAAATTGCGAAGATGATCCGGTTCGTGACTGAAGATTGAAGGCTTCGAATGTCCCGTCCGTGTTTTTTGTATCGTCTTCTAAATGTTTCACGTTCTTGTCCCAGTTTGTATTTTTTTTTTAATATTTACACATATATATATATACATACATATATATATATATATATATATAATCAGAATGCATATATATATATATATATATATATATATACATGCTGGGTATGTTTATCAGCTTCGGGTTAGCAGCATATGTGATAAATAATAGTTACATAACTTCGATCACAACGTTATACTAACGGTTATATAGATCACGTTAAACAAATTTATAACTGAATACATACCAAAAGGTCGTCTTTCTCGGAATGGTTTCGTTGAATCGCTCATTTCGACTCCAGCGTATAAAGGTGTTCATATGCGTAGAAACAAGCTGTTGTGTCTGTCAGGTTTATTAGGTACTGACCCGAATTAAGAGTACACCTCAACGGAACTCTCAGGAAAAAGCTGCATAATTACCACCACAGATTTCCTAATACAGATAATTTAACTTATAAGTGATTCTTTAATGTTTTTTCGAAGTTATTCAAAGCAATTTATCGCTTTTTTAGCGTAAAGTTAATAGAGAAAACCAAAATAATTCTATCTATTTGTGTGGGGGTAAGGAATATTTCTAGAACAGCCAAAATACGATGTACATGTGCGAGGTTAATAATAATAAATAAACAGATAGCAGCGATTGGTAGAATTGATATTTCGTTAACCAATCGGAATGCGTAAAACACGTGAACTGCGTAAAGTTTGTGACGTAATCGACAGGAATGAGAAGACACGCACATGTTGAACTTGTGTAACATTGTTTATCAAAACAAACAATTTGGCGGAGTTGTTTATTTGCCAGATAAATAAATAAATAATTGCAATTAGTCCTGACTTAGGAGTGTCTTAGTATATACTTAATGGAATTAACGCTATCATCAGCAACGATATAACGTTCACATGGACGAAGGCGCTTGACCTGACCTGCTAGAAACAAAAGCTGAATCTCTCCGAATTTCACCTCCGTTGCATTAACAAAAACGAAAAAAAAAGGACACATCGAATGATATAGCACTAGATACACTAGGCCTTATAATAAGATAGCAGGGGTCACATTCGGACATCTTTGCTAATAGGTCTTGTTGTTGGGGACAGACCTTTGGCTAAACGACAATGGACAGACAGAACCAACGAAAGTTCAATATCCTGCCCTGGTTTCTTAAAAATGCGGCCACATTGTATTATGTGGTCTAGAATTACCCTATGGCTGGGTCATCTTTTGATCTGCTCTATCAAGCTTTATTTTGGGTCTGAACAACAAAATTCACATCGAAAACAAAGCCAGTTTTAAAGTAATTATAGATAGCAGGGGTCACATTTGGAACACCTTTGCTAATAGGTCTTGTTGTTGGGGACAGACCTTTGGCTAAACAACAATGGACAGACAGACCCAACGAAAGTTCAATATCCTGCCCTGGTTTCTTAAAAATGCGGCCACATTGTATTATGTGGTCTAGAATTTACCTATGGCTGGGTCATCTTTTGATCTGCTCTATCAAGCTTTATTTTGGGTCTGAACAACAAAATTCACATCGAAAACAAAGCCAGTTTTAAAGTAATTATAGATAGCAGGGGTCACATTTGGAACACCTTTGCTAATAGGTCTTGTTGTTGGGGACAGACCTTTGGCTAAACGACAATGGACAGACAGACCCAACGAAAGTTCAATATCCTACTCTGGTTTCTTAAAAATGCGGCCACATTGTATTATGTGGTCTAGAATTACCCTATGGCTGGGTCATCTTTTGATCTGCTCTATCAAGCTTTATTTTGGGTCTGAACAACAAAATTCACATCGAAAACAAAGCCAGTTTTAAAGTAATTATAGATAGCAGGGGTCACATTTGGAACACCTTTGCTAATAGGTCTTGTTGTTGGGGACAGACCTTTGGCTAAACGACAATGGACAGACAGACCCAACGAAAGTTCAATATCCTACTCTGGTTTCTTAAAAATGCGGCCACATTGTATTATGTGGTCTAGAATTACCCTATGGCTGGGTCATCTTTTGATCTGCTCTATCAAGCTTTATTTTGGGTCTGAACAAAAAGAATTCACATCGAAAACAAAGCCAGTTTTAAAGTAATTATAGATATAGCAACTTTAATGAAATAGCTGTTATTAAAGAAATATATGATTCATATTAAAAAGTAAAAACTTCTCGTACAAGAATGCAATATATTTTTAATTCACTTTTATTTTTAAATAATTTGTCGGGTATTTGTTTTAAACTTCTTTGTAAAATTTCTACTAAAAAATCCAAAGTAAATTATTTTTAGCACATAACGTATCGGTCCGGACGAATCAAAACACGAAATGTTGCGAAGAGTTACGTAAGCTCAACATTGTTGAATGGTTCTTATATTGCAGGCACTTTGTGTACGTACGTGTGTGTGTGCGTTCGTGCGTGTATACGGACGTTCTTGTCTGTGTATACGTCCAAAATGAGGAAGTTTTATAATGTATATAATTGTTTTCACTTGAGTGCGCGCGCACACACGTAATTGTAAAGTTTCATAACTGACTCAGACCTTGATTTTCGTACAACGCACTGATCAATATACTGTATGTATGTGTATGTATGTACACACACATACACACACACACACACACACACACACACACACACACACACACACACACACACACACACACACACACATACATACATACATACATACGTACATACATACATTCATTTCCTTGGAGAAAATACCGCAGCTGAAAAGCATTTAAACAAAACATTAAGTATATGACATCAACGTTTATATATGTATATTTATGTAAACATTGTTGATATCACGAACCTAAACAGATGGCTGGGTGGCTGGATGTATGGATGATAGATAGAGAGAGAGAGAGAGAGAGAGAGAGAGACCACACATACATACATACATACATACATACATACATACATACATACATACATACATACATACATACATACAAAATAAAAGAAAATCACAGTTGGGAGTCGATCTTTCGTTTCATGATCACAAAACGGCAGACAACAAAACTGGAAAGATGTTCGATATAATACTGTAAATTATCTATTAGATGGTTAACCAGAGTTGAATTCCAAGTTATTAAATATCAGTTCTTTGTCTGGCATTGAAATTGCTTGAATTTCGGTCCACTTATGGTTTTCTGCGAGTTTGGCACTCTGACGGTCGATATTTTCTAGTTATTCTTCGCTGCTTATCAGTTACACGTACTATTTCCATCTCAAGGTCAGACAGACTTAATCTCTTGAAAAACAAACATATATTTCTGATATTTCAGTGTCAAATGTTGCTATGTGCAAAAGCGTAACCGGGGTGATGGGGGAAAGTCTTCTCCAGGCGAAGCCTTTATGATGGTGGCATTCTTGGGTGTATTTTGTAAGCCTGCACATTGACGGGAAGCGTCGGTAGACTGAGGGGCTTCCCCCGGACAGCACACTCTCTAGCTATGCCACTAACTACATGGAACACTCTAGTACAGGCGTTCTCAACCATTGGATCTTTTCGGTTTGAACGGCAGTTTTTAACATAATTTCTAGGTAACTAAAAAATTTTTAACTTCGTATACTGGTAGAATGTGTTTATAAAACATCTTTTTCCCTTGGCTGAGAAAATTCTATAGTTTGTAAGATATTTGTTGTTGTTTTTTCTTCAATTTCTGCAATTTCAACCAATCACTGACGTCTATTGAGTTAAAAAGCATTCTGTGCCGTATGAATATGTCCCTCGTTTAAGAAACAGATTGGGTTTATTTACATTTGTGAAGAAAAAAAAGAGACCCTTCCCCCCACCCCTAACCCTAAAACAGATTGAAATGCAATAGATCGATACTAGGGTCATAATTATGGGTGACAATTTCATATGACACTGCTAGAAAAAACTGCCGTTCAACCCGAAAAGATCCCAACCATTTTATCTATGGCCCTCTTTGATTACTGTTTGATTAGTCATTCGATGTCTTAAAATAGTTTTTCTCTTTTCTCTTTCTCTTTCTCTTTTACTTGTTTCAGTCATTTGACTGCGGCCATGCTGGAGCACCACCTTTAGTCGAGCAAATCGACCCCGGGACTTATTCTTTGTAAGCCCAGTACTTATTCTATCGGTCTCTTTTGCCGAACCGCTAAGTGACGGGGACGTAAACACACCAGCATCGGTTGTCAAGCAATGCTAGGGGGACAAACACAGACACACACACATGCATATATATACATATATACGACAGGCTTCTTTCAGTTTCCGTCTACCAAATCCACTCACAAGGCATTGGTCGGCCCGGGGCTATAGCAGAAGACACTTGCCCAAGATGCCACGCAGTGGGACTGAACCCGGAACCATGTGGTTGGTTAGCAAGCTACTTACGACACAGCCACTCCTGCGCCTGTTTTATAAGTTTTATAGAAACTTCTTTCAAAATTCCTATCTTGTTTTCCGCCCGTTAACTTGTGTAGGTTGAACTGCACTGGCCAAAATAAGATTAAGACCGACGCTGACTGTTCTATTCTTTCATTAATACATTTTTAACAAAATTGTATAAAATTATTTTACTTTTAACAGTCTATGTAGAATTTTTTTCTCTTTTTAATGATATAGGCGTTGTATATCTTTCTACAGTTCGAATAATTTAATGATTTTTTTATTAGCCACAAGGCCCAAAATAGAAGGGGACAAACACGGACAGACAACACAAAACATATAGCGATGAATAATTATGAAATGGAATATTTATAATGAATAGAATGGAATGGCTTACGAGCCTCCCAAAGCTCGTAGTTTCATTTTACTGTTCTTTTATACAGTTTATAGTCTCTTTTTTTTTTTTTAAATCTCTCGTCTGTTATGAGCTCCATCAATTCCTCCTGTTCAACAACATTCGGCAGACTCTCATAACGGACATAAATTCCTGTTCTCTTTACACTTCTAGGAAACAAATCTACAGTTCGAATAATTTTAATGCGCAGTTAATTCAAATGACTTGAAATTGTCGGCAAAATACGTTTAAGACCGTACCAAGATTATGCAAATTAATAAACCAAATGTGTGGTCATATGGCTGGTTGTACGGTACTGTTTTGTTTATTAATCGAGCATTGTTACCCATTATTTTCGCAATAGGAAAGCGTTGTAGTATCAGCCCAGTTACTAGATCAAAGGCCGTGTTGCTTCATCAGAAAAATGTATCCTTCATGAACATTAGCAAGCAATTAGGATGCAGCAAAACGGCTTGAGTTTTCAAGCTTGGAAGTTTTACCAAGCCACTGGCCAATACAAAGATCGGCAAAGAACGGGCGCTCCGAGAAAAACAACAATAAAGATGGATCGGCGAATTCATAGGCTCTTTGAAGACAACCGAATGCTAACAGCAGTGGACATTTGCAAGCAATTATCTGATTATTGGACATCAGCTTTACACCACAAACTGTCAGAAACCGCCTAAAAGAATTTGGACTGTTCGGCCGGATCGCTCGAAAGAAGCCGATAATTTCTGAGACGAACCTGCGGAAGGGGACCAAGCTTGCTAAAAGCCATATTGAATGGACGGTCGAAGACTGATCCCAAGTTTTTTGGAGCGACGAATCCTACTTCAGGATCTTTGGATCAGACCGAAAGACTTATGTTAGACGCCATCCAACCGAAGAATTCCGTCTTAAGTATGTAAAGAAAACGGCGCAAGCGAGCGGTGGGGGGAGGGGTAATGGTGTTAGCCGTGTTCAGGAATTTGGGTGTTGATCCAATTGTAAGCTTGATGGTAGACTGAACAGTGTAGGCTATCTGCAATTAGTAAATGAAAATGTGCTGGGAAAGACTTCCGACCATCCCCAACCCATTTTCTCCCAAATTTGTTAATTAAATTTTTTTTTGTTTTTTTTTTTTTTGCCAAAAATCCCCGTATGCGAATACGGAGGTTCCGGAAAATTGCTAAAAATCGGCATTGTTAAATCCCCCCCTCCCAATCCTTCAATTTTAACCTTTTTCCCCCAACACTAACCCTAACCGTAACTATAGAAATGTTTTGAAACTTTTGTCCGAATCATAATGTCCGTATTTTTCTACATATTTAGAAAAAAAAATTCTTAAAAAAAAAATGTCACAAGAATTTTAGGAAATTTTTTTCAGAATCATAATCTCCATATTTTTCCGCATATTTAAAAAAAAAAAATTCTGAAAAAAGTTTTAAAATGAAGGAAATGGGGGTGGGGGTGGTAATTTAAAAATACCGATTTTTGCCAATTTTTTTTTTTTTTGCAGATTCGTATTCTCCGTTGCCGAAAAGTGGGGTTTGTGTCGAAAAAAAATTTTTAACGGGTGGTTTGGCGGCGGGGGCGGGCGGAAGCTGGTCATGTCCCGCCATATTTAAATAATCATATACCACCGGGCTCTCTTAGCCAGCAGGACAATTGCTTCGTTCACAAGGCCAGTTAAGTTTTTACAATATTTTTTGAGCGCAATATGACGGTTATTGAGTGGCCTCCGCATAGCCCGGATTTGAATCCGATAGAAAATTGATGGAATTATGTTTCTAAACGAGTTCATGCTAAAAAAAAACAAAAAAACAAATTTGTCACAATTATATAATTTTACTAGACTTAGTACCCAGCCTTGCCAGGTAAAGTATTCACGGAATTGTTTGCCAGTTTGTAGAATGGGAATTCACGGTACTTAAGCATGTATATATATTTAAACTAACTTCTGGAGTTATTTAACTGGAACTATCCAAACAATAATAATCAATTTACGTGAGTAGAAGAAAAGGAAATATATCCATTCAGTTAAGGGACATCTACGAGTAATTTAATGGCATTTGAAAATAAGACACTGAAAACTATCAGCTAAATAATATCTACCCATCTCAGAAATGTACAGGGAAGCAGAAACTACGAATTTAGTAGAAGGTTTTGGGACTTTTTGAAAAGAAAAATCTACAAGATCAATAGTTCTCAATATGACCACTAAAGATCCATAGAAAATTTTAGGGGAACCACTCAACGAGATAGTAAATTAGTGATCCTCTCAACGAAATAGTAAATTGGGGATCCACTCAACGAAATAATAAATTGGGGATCCACACAACGAAATAGTAAATAAGGGATCCACTCAAAGAATTAGTAAATAGGGGATCCACTCAACGAAATAGTAAATTGGGGATTCACAATGTTTTAAGGGCCCTTGAAAAACATGTTACTTTATATGTATAGGTATATAAGAAACAGCCAGGTTTCTTGAACATTTTCTTAACAATTTCTATCCAGAAAGTCACCTGTTACTTTTGTTTTAAAGTGAAAGAGAAGACACAGTGAAAGATGTATGAACATGTAATGGTAATGAACGTGTGTGTATGTGTGAGAGAGAGTGTGTGTTCCACTTACACATACATGAGAACACACACGTTCACTCACTCATTCACATATACACTCTCTGTCACACATACACATATGCACACGTACATACAAAAAAGATGTACGCATTTGTATTGATGTATGTACGTATGAATGACAACACACCCCTTCACTCACTCTGTCTGTCTCTCTCTCTTTCACACATCATGGTCATCATTGGCCTTCAAATTGTTTTGGCCAGTGTATGTAAAATGTTCAAGAAACCTGGCTGTTTTCTTACATACCTATACATCTAAAGTAACATGTTTTTCAAGGGCCCTTAAAACATTGTGAATCCCCAATTTACTATTTCGTTGAGTGGATCCCCTATTTACTAATTCTTTGAGTGGATCCCTTATTTACTATTTTGTTGTGTGGATCCCCAATTTACTATTTCGTTGAGTGGATCCCCAATTTACTATTTCGTTCAATGGATCCCTTATTTCGTTGAGTGGATCCCCTATTTACTAATTCATTGAGTGGATCTCTTATTTACTATTTTGTTGTGTGGATCCCCAATTTACTATTTCGTTGAATGGATCCCCTATTATTTCGTTGAGTGGATCCCCAATTTACTATTTCGTTGAGAGGATCACTAATTTACTGTTTCGTTGAGTGGTTGCCCCAAAATTTTCTATGGATCCTTAGTGGTCATATTGATGCCGATTGAGAACTATTGATCTTGTAGATTTTTCTTTTCAAAAAGACCCAAAATCTTTTACTAAATTCGTAGTTTCTGCTTCCCTGTACATTTCTGTGATGGGTGGAAATTATTTAGCTGATCGTTTTCAGTGTATTATTTTCAAATGCTGTTAAATTTACTTATAGATGTTAAAACTCTGAACTGAACGGATATATTTCCTTTTCTTTGAAGATTTTTTTGCATAAGCGCGTTCACAATCAGTTACAACTTTTTCCAACAAATGGGAATCATCTTGTTCACGATAGCTATTATCATTCCTTTTACTTTTCGCCCTTATTCAAGCCTAGCCAGGCTCATGGGCCCGGTTTCTATGGTGTATGTGTTCTCCCCAAGCTGGACGGGACACCAGTCCGTCGCAGTGTTACTCAAGAAACAGGAAGAAAGAGTGAGAGAAAGTTGGGGCGAAAGAGTACAACAGGGGCCGCCACCCCACCCCCCTGCCGGAGCTTCGTGGAGCTTTAGGTGTTTTCATTCAATAAACACACACAACGCCCGGTCTGGGAATCGAAACCGCGGTCCTCCAACCGCGAGTCCGCTGCCCTAACCACTGGGCCATTGCGTCTCCGTTATCATTACTGCTAATAGTTTTTAACACTTGTTTTATTTATTACACCCATCTTCATTTACCATGGGGATGCGGTTCCAAAACCAAATCAGGGATACGTGAAACGGTAATAAATTATTCATCTCCACGTACTTTATAAATGGAGCATATGTTAGATTCCTCGACACCGAAGTCGTGGCCCTCAGCAGTGAATCTTCCTCTGTCGTATATTTATTTTCTTGATCATCTCCACCTTTTCCTGTAGAACAGAATTTCTCAGAAAGACTTTGCCCCCCCCCCCTTTTCTCCCAAATTAGTGTTTTTGTAATTTTTGTTGCCAAAGATCCTCGTTTTCGGATACGGAGGTTCCGGAAAATTGCCCAAAAATCGGCATTGTGAAATGCCCAACTTCTTCAATTTTGACTTCCCCGCCCCCCCGACACTAACTTTAAAACCCTAACCCTAAAACCGTAACCGTAAGTACAGAAATGTTTTGAAATTTTTGTCTGAATCATGATGTCCGTATTTTTCCGCATATTTAGAAAAAAATAAATTCTTTAAAAAAAAATTTTTTTACAAAGAATTTTGGAAATTTTTTTCAGAATCATAATCTCCGTATTTTTCCGCAAATTTTTGGGGAAAAAATTCTGAAAGAAGTTGAAAATGAAGGAAATGGGAGTGGGGGGTAGTAATTTAGAAATGTCGAAGGTTTTTTTTTTTTTTTTTTGCAGATTCGTATTCCCTGTAGCCGAAAAGTGGGAGCTGTATCGAAGAAAAAAATTTTTTTAAGAGTAGTTTGGGGGGCTGGGACTAGCGGAAGTCTTGCCAGTTTCTCAACCATTTTTTTAACTATGGACACCCTTTGATTATTATTTTATTCTGGTGGGTCCCTTTAGCGATTCGATGTTTAAAAACTAGTTTAATGGGAACTTCTTTCCAAATTCCTATTTTGTTTTTCACGCATGGTGTAGGCTGAATTACGTAAAATGTTAGAGAAAGAAACCTAGCTGTTTCTTGCAATACATACCAAAACACCATATCTTTTCAGGGTCCCTTAAAATACTATTGCGGATCCCCAATTTACTATTTTGTTACATGGACCCCCAAAAGTCTTATATGGACCACGGTTAAGAACTACTGCTGTAAAGAATATACAGAGTCCGACAGAAAAAAATGTTTACACACTTTAGGAAAGAAAAATATGTGTAAATACATAATTTGTAACTCTGTGAATATATCAAATTGTGATAACACTGAATAAATTAAAATAACACTGAATTAAAATGTTTATACAATTTTTTTTCCTCAAGTGTGTATATATTACTCTTTTACTTGTTTCAGTCATTTTACTGCGGCCATGCTGGAGTACCGCCTTTAGTCGATCAAATCGACCCAGGACTTATTCTTTGTAAGCCTAGTACTTATAATATCAGTCTCTTTTGCCCAACCGCTAAGTTACGGGGGCGCAAACACACCAGCATCGGTTGTCAAGCGATGTTAGGAGGACAAACACAGACACACAAACGTATACATACACACACATATATATATACATATATACGACGGGCTTCTTTCAGTTTCCATCTACCAAATCCACTCACAGGGTTTTGGTCGGCCCGAGGCTATAGTAGAAGACACTTGCCCAAGGTGTCACGCAGTGAAACTGAACCTGGAACCACGTTGTTTACTTACCACACAGCCACTTTTTTTTTTTTTTTTGCGGACTCTGTATTCATGGGCGAACTATTGACAGCGAGACCCTTTGAATGACACGCCAGTGGGAAATTTACTTGGATAAAAAAAAAAAAAATTATAGTAGTGCAACTCGCCCGACGATGAATCATGTCTCGTGTGGTCCACTTCACGATAAAGGTTATCTTTGACTGATCAGTTATGACACAATAACATTTCTGCCAGCTCGCTGCCTTCAACATGGTTAATACCTATTTCTTTACTACCCACAAGGGGCTAAACACAGATAGGACAAACAATAACAGACAAACGGATTAAGTCGATTATATCGACCCCAGTACGTAACTGGTACTTAATTTATCGAACCCGAAAGGATGAAAGGCAAAGTCGACCTCGGCGAAATTTGAACTCAGAACGTAGCGGCAGACGAAATACCACTAGGCATTTCGCCCGGCGTGCTAACGTTTCTGCCAGCTCGCCGCCTCTACATAATAGTTCTTTCAACTATACGCTGAAAGCCTGGTACTTATTTTATCAACCACGAAATAGATGAAAAGCAAAGTTGACCTCAGTGGAATTTGAACTCAAATCATAAAGGTAGAGGAAATGCCGCTAAACATTTTGTCCGACGTCCTATATTTACATAATAATCCTTCCTGCTGTTATCACGAGACTTGCAATTTGGGGGGAGGTGGGATTATCGATCACATCGACCCCGAAAGGGTGAAAGACAAAGTTGACCTTCGTGGAATTTGAACTCAGAACGTTAAGATTTGATGACGTGTCAAAGCATTTTGTCCGGCGTGCTAATGATTCTACCAGCTCACTGCCGTAATATATCTACATAATAAAGCGACTTATTCAGTATTATTTAAATCGCATGGTTCATCACAGGCAATTGAATATGACAATAAAATTAATGTCTTTCATTTTTTATTTTGTAATATTTGATGCTATTTAAGGCGGCAAGCTGGCAGAAACGTTAGCACGCCGGGCGAAATGCGTAGCCGTATTTCGTCTGCCGTTACGTTCAGAGTTCAAATTCCGCCCAGGTCGACTTTACCTTTTTATCCTTTCGGGGTCGATAAATTAAGTACCAGTTGCATTTAGGTCGATGTAACCGACTTAATCCGTTTGTCTGTCCTTGTTTGTCCTCTCTGTGTTTAGCCCCTTGTAGGTAGTAAAGAAATAAATATTTTGTCTGTCTTTACGTTCTGAGTTCAAATTCTGACGAGGTCAACTTTGCCTTTCATCCTTTCGAGGCCGAAAAATTAAGTACCAGTTGCGTACTGGGGTTGATCTAATCGACTGGCCCCCTCCCAAAACATTTTGGGCTTTGTACCTAGAGTAAAAAAGAATATTTGATGCTATATCAATAACTTTCTTTCGTTGTTCGTTCTGTGAGGGAAATTCCTTTGATAATAAAGTGTTGGTGTGTTTACCCCACCGTAACCTAGTGGTTCGGCAAAAGATACCAGTAGAATAAGTACCAGGCTTTTAAATGTACTGAAGAATTCTTCAAAGCGGCGCCCCAGTATGGCCGCAGCCTAATGTCGGAAACAAATGAAAGATAGAAGTTACTCATAGCGGCACAAGTTTGGTTGTGTGGTTAAGAAGCTCGCTTTGCAATCATGTGGCTTTGGGTTCAACCCCACTGCATGGCACTTTCAACAAGTGCCTCAGGACAATTAATGGTGAGTGAATTTAGAAGACAGAAACCATGTGGAACTCCATGGTACAAATATTTGTGTGAGTGTTTTCCATGTCACTTCCTGTCAACGAGTATTCGTTTGTTTACGTCCCGGTAACTGAGCGATTCGGACTTTAAAAAATATACTGGTGTCGATTTGATCAACTGAATACCTTCCAGATGGTGGCCTAGCATGGCTGCAGTTACCTCCCTGATGGCGGCTGCCTAATTAGCTCGCCAATAGCGGGCACATGCAACATTAAGGTTCAGACACTCATCTCTAGCTCTTTTGAGACGTCGTAGAGCAAGGACATGGTCTAGTTGGCTCTCTTACGACACGTGGTGACTAGCAGACAGGGGGTAACGCACAGGAGAAGATCATGGCCTCGTCATCGACATTAAAGGTATTTAAGGTTACAACCTTGTTCTATGTATTTCTTTGTACCGTGTTCCTATCAAATGATATTACAGCCTTCTGAAGGAGTCAATCCTGATTCAAACAACCATCTAAAAGTTTAGTGACTAAAACAAGTAAAAGATAAAAATAACAGAAAACGAAGTGTTATTTCTCTAGAACACAATGCATCGCACGGTCCAGGAATCGAAACACAATTTTACGATCATGTGTGCGACACATTTACCACTAAGCCACACACACACATTTACACGTATATTCCTCTGATGATGGAATAGATCGCAACTATAATGTTGGCGGGCGATTGCTTTCAGGGAAGTACGTCATCTGAGCAACTATTCTTGAAACAGCTGTAAGAAATAATCTGCATACTTTCTTCCTCCTTGCACGATTCTACGACGACTAGTTTCACTTGATGCCAATAATTTGGACTTAACCAGCATCTGCTTTAACCATTAGGAATATTTATCAACTTATATTTTATCGATCTCCACTGTTTATACCTTTATTCTATAACATGTGCTTATATATATATGTAAAAACTAACACTTTTTCCGAGCTAAGATCTGAAACTGAATCGAAGGATTCTCGCTCGTCTGTTACTGTGTTGGGTCGTTCATGCTGAATATGTTTCTGTGTTGCCTGCTTAACTGGCGAAGTTACTTGCTGGCCGTCCCTTGACGGATTGCAGTATTTATAATGGTCGTGACGGCTAGAAGGACTGACATATCACAGGAGAAATTCCTACGTATGTAGGTCACCTCTTGTCCACTTGAACCTTAAATGGCACGGCTGAGGTCGAAGGAAAATCATCGATCATTTTTTTTAACAGGACAAAGAAATTTCTTTTACTTCTGTTTGGTCAGTAGTGGATCAGACGAGAGAGAATCCTTAGATTCGGTTTCGAATCTCAGCTAGGAAAAAGGAAGTGTTAGTTTTTACACACACACACACACACAACGTGAAATAAAGAGTATTGTTAAAGGACATAACACACCACCAGGAATTGAACTCACGACATTACGATTGCGAGCCGAATGCTCTAACCACTAAGCCGCAACGGGCTTCTTTCAGTTTCCGTCTATCAAATTCACTCACAAAGCTTAGGTCAAACGAGAACTGTAAAAAGAAGGCACTTGCCCAAAATGCCGCGCAGAAGGACTGAACCCGGAACCATGCAGCTGAGAGGCAAATTCCTTACCAGTTAGCTTTCGTTTGTGCCTATCTAATCATGAATCTTCGGACAATCCTCATTTATGATAACAAAATAACATATCAAACAACAACGTCATAACCAGGCATAAATTTCTTTTTTGATTTCTCCGCCTCTCACCTCATACTGTCCTTTTCTCTATCACCCGCCCCTTTCTCTCTCTCTCTCTCCCCTTTTACCTTATCTGCTTTTCGTTTCTTCTCTTTCTATTCTTCCTCTCCTTTCATTTTTTCCCCCACCTTTTCTCCTCGCTTCTCTTCTCCATCCCTGATCCAGTCAGATTCGGACTGTGTAAAGGTCATTCCGATTGTATGTAGGTTATCCTGATGGAGTAAGTGTACCATCGAGATATTTTTTTTTATCTCGAGCTACTACATGCTTGTACAACAAATCGATCTATTCCCGTTCACTACCGAAATCATATGGAAGCCCGTCGTGTGTGTGCGAGACAGAGAGACAGACAAACTTTGTGGCATTTTGGACAAATATCCTCAACTTTAGCACCAAGCTGGCCAATACCTTGTGAATGAATTTGGTTCATGGAAATTGCGTGTGTGTGTGTATACATATATCATCTAAGTTTGGGTTAGAATCAGCTCTAATGACGTAAACATTATTGATGTATCATATTTAATGCATTTTGTTAAAAACATGTATGTGTGTATGAGTGGCTGTGTGGTAAGTAGCTTGCTTACGAGCCACATGGTTCTGGGTTCAGTTCCACTGCGTGACACCTTGGGCAAGTGTCTTCTACTATAGCCTCGGGCCGACCAAAGCCTTGCGAGTGGATTTGGTTGACAGAAACTGAAAGAAGCCCGTCGTATGTGTGTGTGTATGTATGTGTATATATATATATATATATATATATATTATATATATATATATATATATATATATATATATATTATATTATATTATATTAAATTAGAGACAAAACCACTATTAGGCAAATCAAACAATGAAAGACTTAAGCCAATACATATGATTAATTTATATTATTTAAATATGTAACAAAATTATCAAAAAATATAATTAATATCCCACTACGATCGTTTCCTGCCTGCTGTCTTCAAATTTTTGAGTCGCAGTCATTCATCAGGTTGTTTAAATATCTAAAATATAATCAATATTTTTAAGATATAAATAATATATATGATATAAAATAATAATTTACTTATAATAAACTCTATTATTAAATATGATTATATCATATATATATATGTCATATATATATATATATATGTTTGTGTCTCTGCCTCCCCACCCAACATCGCTTGACAACCGATGCTAGTGTTTACGTCCCCGTAACTTAGCGATTCGGTAAAAGAGGCCGATAGAATAAGTACTAGGCTTACAAAGAATAAGTCTTGGGATCAATTTGTTCGACTAAAGGCGGTGCTCCAGCATGGCCACTGTCAAATGACTGAAACAATTAAGAGTATAGATAGTATGTGCGTATGTATTTTTGTCTGGATGAATGTGTGTATGTACGTGTCTGTATGTATGTGTATGTATGTACGTGTGTATGCATGTATGTGTGTATTGATGTGTCTTTGTGTTTGTGTTCGCTCCGCTACCGCTTGACAATTGGTGATGGTTTCCTGACATCCTGTAAATAAGTACAGTAGGTGGGATGATTTGCTTGACTAAATCTATAAGGTGTTGCTCCAGCATGGCCGTAATCTATTTTCTGAAAGAAAAGTCGAAGCTTGTGTCAGTCAAACCCATGTCATATACACAGCCTTTGTATGGCAGTAATTTCCCTTGAGTCGTTCAAGAGTAATTCCCCCTTGTCTGAAGTCACGCAAGCTATTTGATGAATGTCTCATAAGAATACGAAACAAAAGATAGTTTTCGATATTCTTTCTTTCCGTTTAGAATTTTGCTCCAGGAAGCAAGTCAAGTTCTCATAATAAAACTAACTGCCATCAGCGTTGCCTTCAGTCGCGTCTATATAAGATACTTTCTGTGCGTGTATGCATGCTAATACATGACCCACGTTGAACCCCCTCACTCGTATCATTTTCGAGCCTGGAGCTTAACCATGGTCTGTCCATAGCACTTAGCGTTTGCCTGATACATTTTGGGTCTTCCTGACACCAATACCTTTCAACCCTTGATTTCTTCCTTCGCTCTTTTACGCCATTTGGTCCCAACTCTCCCCCCCCCCCCCCTCATCTAACCCCCCTCTCCCCCCTCCTCATCTAACCTCCCCCGACCCCTACTTCTCTTCAGTCCTTCATCCTTTCACCCCTACTCCTCTTCCCTTCTTCCCCTTCCCTCTTTCTCTCTGCTCCCTCACTCCCCTTCTCTCTCTCCCCCTCTCCCTCTATCCTCCCTCCTCCTCTCCTCTCCTTCCTTTTCCCCCTTCCCCCTCCTCTTCTCCTCTTTCCTTCTCCCCCTCATCTCATCTCCCCCTCCCCTCTCTCCCCCTTACCACCCCCTCTACCCCTCTCCTCCTCATCTCCTCTCTCTACACTACACCATGAGACTTTACACATCACATCATATATACATACACATGTCCAGACCTCTCATACGCACTACATACTCTCTCATACACACACACACTCTTATGTTGAGGCGAGGTCATTTAACCCTATTATCTCCCCTAATTTCGCTCTTGCGTCTCACGTTTGATCTTTGACTTCTGGCCGAAATCAGATCGCCATGTTGATTCGCTAGCCTCTGCACACATTTTTTTCTCTCCTTGTTTCTTTCTATGTTTCTTTTCTGTGTATCTTTCTGTTGAAGAGCATAGGCTCGAAACGTAAAAGACTTGTTTTATTTATATTCCTGAGCGCCATACTAATACAATTGTTTGTTTGTATTCCACCTGCCTTCGCCTTTTGTCTATTTTCATAAAGCTTCCCGTTATATATATATATAATCGTTGGCGATTTTCTTTCTCCGTCTTCCCTTCCTCTGGACTTTCCTCTATTTCTGAAGAAGAGCATTTACAGCAGTGGTTCCCAAAGTGGGCGGTACTGTCCCTTCCCCCAGGGTGGTAGAAAAATCCAGGGGAGGGGACATATATTAATAACAATTGTTTGCTTGTATTCCACCTGCCTTCGCCTTTTGTCTATTTTCATAAAGCTTCCCGTTATATATATATAATCGTTGGCGATTTTCTTTCTCCGTCTTCCCTTCCTCTGGACTTTCCACTATTTCTGAAGAAGAGCTTGGCTCGAAATGTTAAATCCTATTTCCTTTCTTTCCTGACCGTCTGATAATACAGTACTTGTATCACGTCCTCACGTTATTGTTTTTTCTTGTTTGTTCTTCTTTGTTTGGATTCACTATATATATATATATTCAAAATGTGACCGCGTGTGTACCGTTGGTGATTTTTTTCCTCCGTCTTCCCTTCTTTAGATCTTTCCTTTTCCTATGTTTCTGACAAAGAGCTCCGCTCGAAACATTAAACCCTCCTTCTTTCCTGAGCGTCCAGTAATACTATACTTGTTCCACGTCCTCGCGTTGTTGTGTTTTCTCATTGTCTTTTCATATTTGGATTAACTATATATGTATGTATATATATATATATATTAAAAATCTTATTTAAATCGCTATCCGAAGACGAAGGAGCTAAGACAACAATCCACGTGAATCCAAATGTTTGAATGTATGCTGGGAGATTGTCTTAGCCCGTTTGCCTTCGGAAGGTTGATTTCTGTAGTTATTATCAGTGTACTTTAGTGATTTAAATAAGTTTTGACTGTTATTTCCAGCAAGTAGACATACTTAATATGTCCTTGGATTAACTTTAATCCTTCAGCTATTTAATGCTTTTTGTGGGAGCCTGCAATCGCCTATATTATTGATTCTGTTGTTATCCTTTTTAAATTATTACATGAGATAATAAGTCAATATCTTCCTGATTTATTTTTGTCGTGAATTATTTGCTCCGTATTGAAATATATACATACATATTCCTTTAGTTGTTCGAGTCATTAAACTGTGACCATGCTGGGACACTGCTTTGAAAAGACAACCGACCGCGATGAGCCTTGAACTCACTATCTTTTGATTCAAAGTCAGACGCCTTGTCCATTAAGCCACATACATACATACATGCACAAATAAATACATACATACATACATAGAATGAAAATGAATGATGATCATTTACAGCAGTAGTTCCCAAAGTGGGCGGTACTGTCCCTTCTCCCCTGTGTGGTGGGAAAATCCAGGGGAGGGGGCATATATTAATAACAATGTATAATAATTGTAGTATGTTTACAAACATGGAATTACATTAACTGCAATATCTTGTTTCATAATAACTTCTCAAAGGGACTTACGTGTTACAAAAAAACAAAGCTTCGCTCAGAACACCGATGTTTCAACTTCATTTGGTCTCCTCAGTGATGGAAATTTTGACATTGTGACTAAGCCGAAAAGGTTTGTTCTGATACATGTAGAAATATAAATGTGTAAATGTTAGATCGTTTGTGTATGTACATATGTATTTATGTAATTTTGTATATTTGTTTGCATGTGTAATGATTTCTCTTTGTGAATTCTTTTGATTTAGCAGACCGTTTTTATGTATGATGCTATGTTATATATTTAATCATGTGTGTGCGTACATGTGCTAGCGTTGATGCAGGTGTAGCCCGACGTGTATGTGTGTGTGAGACAGAGAGACAGACAAACTTTGTGGCATTTTGGACAAATATCCTCAACTTTAGCACCGAGCTGGCCAATACCTTATGAATGAATTTGGTTCATGGAAATTGCGTGTGTGTGTGTATACATATATCATCTAATTTTGGGTTAGAATCAGCTCTAATGACGTAAACATTATTGATGTATCATATTTAATGCATTTTGTTAAAAACATGTATGTGTGTATGAGTGGCTGTATGGTAAGTAGCTTGCTTACGAGCCACATGGTTCTGGGTTCAGTCCCACAGCATGGCACCTTGGGTAAGTGCCTTCTACTATAGCCTCGGGCCGACCAAAGCCTTGCGAGTGGATTTGGTAGACGGAAACTGAAAGAAGTCCGTCGTATGTATGTGTGTGTGTATATATATATATATATATATATATATGTTTGTGTCTCTGCCTCCCCACCCAACATCGCAGGTGTAGCTGTGTGGTAAGGAGTTTGCTTCCCACATGGTTCCGAACTTCAGTCCCACTGCATGACACCTTGGGCAACTGTTCTCTACTATAGACACAGTCTTGTGAATGGATTTGGTAGGTGGAAACTAAAGTAAGCAGGTCATGTGTGTGTGTGGGTGGGTGTGGATGTGTCTTTGTATCTGAGTTAGTTCCCCACCATCACTTGATAACCGGTGTTGTTGTGATTACGTCCTCATAACTTAGTGCTTCAACAAAAGACACCACGAGAATAAGCACCATGCATAAAAAAATAAATACTGAGCTCGATTCGTTCGACTGAATAGTCTTCAATGTGTTGCCCCAGCATGGTCACAGTCTAATAACTGAAACAAGTGACAGATCAAAGATAAATTTTTAAAACAGTGTCCTTTATTTAGCTCCCTATAAGTCAGTACTGTTTGAACATACCTTCGATCGCTGCTGTGATGTACATATTGTGGATCGAATGGTTTAACACTTAAACACTTCTATTTGCTACTCGGGTATGCTACTTGTATTATCCGGTCTAAAAATACCCTTTCCTCGTCAGTCTCAAAATCATTTCCCTCTCTCTGATTTTGCCAAAGCAAGAACCAACACAAAACAAAGCTATACTTCTCAGGTTCTAAAGTTAGCGGGAGCAGGAACATAAAAAAAAGGTGCCCTGACACATTCCAAACAATTTTTTACTCACTGGTGTTACATCTTATAAAAATTGCCAATTTTGAAAAATGTGCTCAAGTGAGGAGCGGTTACTCCCCTTGCTCCCCTATTATGTACACCACTGACGCTTGCATGTATATAATTATAATAGTAATGTCTCGGTATACGAGTTAACTTACTAGAGGAGATCACTCATAAAGCAATAACTCATAATGCAGAGTAACAATTTCCCATAAGTCACAATGTTATAAACCGTAATTCGTTCCCAGAGAAATATTTTACCCATAAAATTTATAATACTTGTAAATAAATGGCAATAAAACAACAGTAGAATGTAAGGAATATTTTATGTAAAGTAAAAAGAATGTCAAGATCATTTATAATAAAAAATATTATCATTATTATTATTATTATTATTATTATCCAATTATGCAAGTCCATGCTATCCAACTGCGTCATTGGGTGTTGGACGGATGGACTGGATAAATTGCTTGGGGGTCTGGACAAAGACTGGACAAAGACTGGACGAGGTAATGAGCAGGGTGACAACTCTCACCCAGAAACGGACCGAGAGAAAGCTAGCCCTGAATGGTCAGACAGAGTTGGCTAACACGTATATTGCATCCGTCATCTACTATCATTTGACCATCGTGCCTTGTCCTAGCCATCCTTTGATTACACTGCAGTATATATTCTTCCGCTTCTTATAGAAGGAACATGTCCAAATAGTCAGGCGGTCTATCTTCTGTTAGCACCTGCTGTGTAGTGGACTGGGTATGCCGTGGTTGATGATATGCAGACATGCGCTGAGGCTACGACATCTCTAGTGCTTCCTTGACAGTGAACAGGTGTGGTCGCCATTCGCCAGACATGGAACTAGTTTCCTTAACAGAGCTGCAGTCCTGGGTAAAACAGACTGAGGGAGAGCTTTTGGAAAGTGGAATGTCTTCAAGCACTCCCAGCCCTCAGCCAATCAGACAGTGCGATAGGTTGAATGCCCACTTAAGCATTCTATAGAGGATTAGTGGAGGAAAAGTGCGACATTCTTGGAGAGACCTTGGGCAGAGAAGAAGATAAGTTAGTCGCTCTTTTCTGGAGAACTTTTAGGCCAGGACCAATGGGTAATTTCCAAAAATCTCTGGTCTGGCAGTGCTACAGGGGAGCTTTGTCTGTTTGAGATGTACTTTACAGGCATGGATGTGCTGTCAGCCAAGCATATCCAAGATGCACGCAGGAGATGAAACAGTCCTGCATGCTCTCCAGTGCCTGAGCATTGCTGACCTGTGGGTTTATGTCGAATACCTACTGTCGCGTCTGGGATAGATCCGGCTATCAACTGAATCCATCATGAAAATCGCCCCCCACTGCCTTCCTTTGAACTCAGAACGTAGCGGCAGACGAAATACCTGTTGCTTTACTACCCACAAGGGACCAAACACAGAAGGGACAAACAAGGACAGACAAACGGATCAAGTTGATTACATCGACCCCAGTGCGTAACTGGTACTTATTTAATCGACCCCAAAAGGATGAAAAGCAAAGTCGACCTCGTCAGAATTTGAACTCAGAACATAAGTACAGACGAAATACCTATTTCTTTACTACCCACAAGGGACTAAGCACAGAAAAGACAAACAAGGACAGACAAACGTATTAAGTCGATTTTATCGACCCCAGTGCATAACTGGTACTTAATTTATCGACCCCGAAAGGATGAAAGGCAAAGTCGACCTCGGTGGAATTTGAACTCAGAACGTAACGGCAGACGAAATACCGCTGAGCATTTCGCCCGGCGTGCTAACGTTTCTGCAAACTCGCCACCTTCAGAATACTACTGTCGGTTTTGTGTAGACCATAATACTTAGGTAATATTGACAGCTCTTCAGACATATTGTCAGGAAGTACACAACCACTTTTATGTTGGAGGTATATATATATATATAGATGCTTGGTGATTTGATGTTGGTAAAAAAGTAACGAAACAAAACTTACTGAAAAAATTAAATTTTTCTAAGAAAAGAAGAGTTATTTCTCATCAATTGATGTTAGTAATGGGCGAAGCATGTCAGCTGTATGTGTGTATATATGCTATTTCAAAGTTTGATGTCTGCTGCTATGTTCTGAGTTCAAATTCCGCTGGGGTTGACTTTGCCTTTCATCCTTTATTGGGGGTCGATTAAATAAGTTCCAGTTACGCAGTGGGGTTGATTACATCTACTCAATCCCTTTTCTCAAATTCGAGGCCTTGTGCTTCCAGTAGAAATTATTTTGAAGTCCGAAAATAAATATGACCATGGCAACAAAACAAATTTCCCTTCATGAGGGCTGTATTAAAAAATTTCACATTTGGAGTTCAGGAAAGCACCTAGATCATGTAAATTTTTAAGAATGAGTTTCCCCTCCGCGGTGTCATCCAACAACACCTGGCGTGGAGGCGCAATGGCCCAGTGGTTAGGGCAGCGGTCTCGCGGTCGTAAGAACGCAGTTTCGATTCCCAGACTGGGCATTGTGAGTGTTTATTGAGCAAAAACACCTAAGCTCCATGTGGCTTGGGCAGGGCTTGCAGGGAGTGAACCCCCGCTGTACTCTTTCGCCACAACTTTCTCTCACTCTTTCTTCCTACTTCTGCCACAAAGCAGAGAAACCATGGTATAACCCACTATGATGTGGTAAACTTTCAGACCCTAGTCTAGATTGCGAATCCTCTGTACCCCAGGATGGTTCAGCTCTCCACCGTTTATGGAATGAGGATAACAACGTAGCTTTCGTGCCTGTGCAACCGCCAGTCTATCGCGTGTGGTGGGTGGATCTTCAAGTTGCCACACGCATTCTTAGTAGCTTAGAGTAGGCTCGAATTAGAGATTATTCTTTGTGGCTAATGGTGTGAGTCCTGATTAGAAGAAGAAGACAACACCTGGCAATGGTATGTAACACTTTAGACATACTGGCTTGTTAGCATATCTGAAGAGATGTCAATGTTAAGTGGCAATACCCATCAGGAGACCAATGGTAACATCTTGACAAGTTGTACGTCATAAAGAATAGCATTTTTCGTCGGAGTGGACAGCGTGCTGTGACCAGCGGTGTCAAATGGACGCCTGACGGACTGGTCGGTCAAAGTGATCAAAGTGATATAAATATTGCCATTCTAATTATTACACTGAGTGTGTTTTTACTCCTGATTCATAGACAATTAATATATCATAAATGTGTGTACATGTGCGTGAGAGAGAGCATGTGTGCACGTGTGTGTACATTTGTGTGTGTGTGAGTAGGGGGTTTGCCCATGTTTTGACATCATACGTTGGTTGTAAACGAGCATCACCGTCACACAAGCGATGTTGTTCATTTCCAGTCTTCGATGGGCAAAAATTCTACCTCACATGGAAACGGGATGGGCATCCGGCCATAGAAAATCTGCCTCGTTAAAATTCCTTCTAACCCATGCAAGCTTGGAAAACTGGACGTGAAAGGGTGGCAGCGACAATGATGATGATGATGATGATGATGGTAATGAGGATTGATTTATTATTCCTTAGGTACATTTAGCATCGCTTTTGATTTTTATTCTGCCTTTGATGTTGTGGCCAAAATTCAAAATGTTTCCTATTTACTCTGGCGCTGGAAGTGATGGCTTTCAACCAATTTGTTTCAGGTCATTTCTGAAAGGACCTCCATATAGATTTTCTTGTGGTCATTAAGTCTCAGCAATTGAATATAGATTTCATTTCGTTTTTAGTGCTCAGTGAACTATTGTTTGGAGTGTGTGTGTGTATATGTGTGTATGTATGCGTGTGTTGAACTTATGTATAATTCTATTTGTATGTGTTGTGTGTATGTATGTATATACGTATGTGTTGTGTGTATGTATGTATATACGTATGTGTATGTATATACGTATGTATTGTGTGTGTATATGTATGTGTGTGTTGTGTGTGTATATGTATGTGTTGTGTGTGTGTATATGTATGTATGTGTTGTGGGTGTGTATGTATGTATATGTGTTGTGTATATGTATGTATGCTTGTATGTAAGTGTGTATACATATGTATATCGTGTGTGATATGTATGTTTGTATATATATATATACATGTGTGTGTGTGTGTGATATGTATGTATATGTATATACATGTGTGTGTGTGATATGTATGTATGTATATATATATAGATGTGTGTGTGTGATATATATATGTATGTATGTATATATATATACATGTGTGTGTGTGATATATATATGTATATATATATATACGTGTGTGTGTGTGTGTGTGTGAAATTTTCAACAGTTTCTTTGTCAGATATAGAAAATGAGTGTAAATGGGACAGTGCCCACTTTTTATACTCTTTCAAGTTCACTTTGTATATCGGACACATAAGAAAAAACTCTATACCTTACACACTCATTTACACACACATACACACACACACACGTATATGTGGAAAATGGAGACATTGCACAATATAATTCTAGATGCACTAAACAAAATAATAGTTTTAAATTTTTCCACAAGGCCAGCAATTTCGGGGGAGGCAATGAATCGATTACATCGACCCCAGTGCGTAACTGATACCTATTTTATCGACCCTGAAAGGATGAAAGCTAAAGTCGACCTTGGCAGAATTTGAACTCAGAAGACAAAGATGGGTGAAATGCTGCTAAGCATTTCGTCCGGTGTACCATTTGTTGCCTTAATAATAATAATAATAATCTTTTCTACTATAGGCACAAGAGCTGAGATTTGATTGGCGGGGGATAGTCGATTACGTCGACCTCAGTACAACCCCGAAAGGATGAACAGCAAAGTCTACCTCGGTGGAATTTGAACTCAGCATGTAAAGACAGACGAAATGCCACTAAGCATTTTTTTCACTGTGCTAACGATTCTTATTTCTTTACTGCCCACAAGGGGCTACACACAGAGGGGACAGACAAGAACAGACAAACGGATTAAGTCGATTATATCGACCCCAGTGTGTAACTGGTACTTATTTAATCGACCCCGAAAGGATGAAAGGCAAAGTCGACCTCGGCGGAATTTGAACTCAGAACGTAGCGGCAGACGAAATACCTATTTCTTTACTACCCACAAGGGGCTAAACACAGAGGGGACAAACAAGGACATACAAACGGATTAAGTCGATTATATCGAACCCAGTGCGTAACTGGTACTTATTTAATCGACCCCGAAAGGATGAAAGACAAAGTCGACCTCAGCGGAATTTGAACTCAGAACGTAAAGACAGCCGAAATACCTATTTCTTTACTACCCACAAGGGGCTAAACACATAGGAGACAAACAAGGACAGACATAGGTATTAAGTCGATTACATCGACCTCAGTGCATAACTGGTACTTAATTTATCGACCCCGAAAAGATGAAAGGCAAAGTCGACCTCGGCGGAATTTGAACTCAGAATGTAACGGCAGACGAAATACCGCTAAGCATTTCGCTCGGCGTTCTAACTTTTCTGCCAGCTCGAAGCGACACGTTGATCTAGCTCTGCTTGATTCGAGATCAGGTGAGGTTACACGAAAAACTAAAAGAAGAAAATAAATGAGCAAGGTACCGAAGAAGCTACTGTGAATTGTACAGTTTCAGGAGCTTCTTTGATTGTAGGAATTTATTTGTTATAATAAGCGTGATTTCAAGTTATTTTACCTGTGTAGTTTAGTTTATAGTATAGAGTTGTCTCCCTTACATAAGGCCATACTAAGTACATTGTCCATTGAGATATTTTATAAATAAAATTTGTTTACGGCCATATTACTTTGAAAACACCGGTTCTCGTCCGATCACCGAAGTTAAGCAAAGTCGAGCCTAGTTAGTACTTAGATAGGTGACCGCTTGGGAAACCTAGGTGCTGTAAACGTCTTTCTCTCTTTAAGGCGGCGAGCTGGCAGAAACGTTAGCACGCCGAGCGAAATACTTAGCGATATTTCGTCTGCCGTTACGCTGTGAGGTCGACTTTGGCTTTCATCCTTTCGGGGTTGATAAATTAAGTACCAGTTACGCACTGGGGTCGATGTAATCGACTTAATACCTATGTCTGTCCTTGTTTGTCCCCTCTGTGCTTAGCCCCTTGTGGGTAATAAAGAAATAGGTATTTTATAAATAATAATAGTAAGAACTCGTGAACTTCAAAAGCCCGTTCATTTTCCAAATAATTAATAATAACAATTACTAATACTACTACTACTAATTATTATTATTATTATTATTATTATTATTATTATTATCCTTTCTACTCTACGTACAAGGCCCGAAATTTCGGGGGGAGTGGGGGGCAGTTGATTAGATCGACTCCAGTACGCAACTGGTACTTAATTCATCGACCCCGTAAAGATGAAAGGCAAAGTCGACCTCAGCAGAATTTGAACTCAGAACGTAAAGACAGACGAAATGCCTATTTCTTTACTACCCACAAGGGGCTAAACACAGAGGAGACAAACAAGGACAGACAGACGGATTAATTGCTTAACTGGTACTTAATTTATCAACCCCGAAAGGAGAAAAGGCAAAGTCGACCTCGGTGGAATTTGAACTCAGAACGTAGCGGCAGACGAAATACCGTTAAGCATTTCGCCCGGCGTGTTAACGATTCTGCCCCTTCATAATAATAATAATAAGTAACTAAAAGACGAAATTGCAAGAATGTGGACCAAGCTCGAGAAATATGTCAAAGTAATCGGAATTGACACACAAGAGCAGAGCAAGACGAAAAAACTGCTCTGCTGGGAACAGCTAGGATTTTGAGATTGCTACTTGGATATTGAATGTCTCCCACATTGCATCAACAGTTGTGCAGTGGCTAATTCCCAGTTTGTCAACGCAAAACCGGACTGAAGTCAGTTCCTTGACCCATGAGTAAAGGAAGAAAAGCAGTACATTCCTCAGAGCAAAGCTTAGCTGTTGGTGGTGGGGCGAGGACGGTTCGCCCCGAACGGCACATTTTGTGGGGTCCAGGGGCGGCAAAGGGAAGAGCCATCCCGGGCGTCAGACACTCTAGCTACTCTAGTGCCTCAGTTCTTCAAAAGCCGTAACGGCAACAGAAAAGATCTGGTGAATTCAACTTAAAATTAGTTACTGCAACAGTGACAATTCTGTTCTCGAGAATATCTAAGCAGAGTTCAAGGCTAATCGAGGAACAAAGCAGGTTTATTAACCCCTTACCCAACAATTATTTTGAAAATAAATGTATTTTTTCAGACATATTTTTTAATTGTTTTATTTTACTATGTTTTGAATGGTGATTTCAAGGTATATTTCAAACCTTATTTATTATGAATTTTAATTCAATAATATTGATTTTAAATAACCGCTTTGCATCTACCTCATCCTCATCTTCAGTTTCTTCACTTGAATAAAACTCTTCTGACGAACTTTCACTCTCATCAGATGTATCCAACCCTCCAAGAGAAGCTTCATAATCGCTATGATCATCAGAGCTCGACATGGTGGGGTTATAATATAACGGTATAAAAAAAAACATAAAAACAAAGTGAATACTTCTATTCATAAAATGTGCCTTCCAACCCTTCGACTGTCTCCAGGTGACTAAATCATACTTGGTCTTCAATGCCTTACTCAAGCGAAAGGTGGCAGAAATCGTCACTGCCAGACGTATAAAGTGAGCGAATATACTCGTATATGTCAAAAAAGAGTTTATAATAGACAAAGGAACTCGTTTGCTGTCGATTTTGGCGAGTCTATCTTTTCACGAGTTAACTCGCCAGAGATAGAAAAAAAACGATTTCGGTCAAAACGCATATATTCGTTTCTGCCGGGTAAGGGGTTAAATCATATCTTATTCATTTATTTATTTATTTGTTTATTTATAGGTGTGTTTAAGAAACTTGCAACCTTGCCGTTCTGGGTTCAGTTCCCCTGCGCAGCAACTTGGTGGGTTTCCACGCAATTATTCGTCAATCAAATTCACTAACAAGGCATTGATGAAGTAGAGGTTGTCACAGAAGAAACTTGACTAAGACGCCGTGCACCGCTTATCTTTTACCTTTTACTCGGATCAGTCATTAGACTGCGGCCATGCTGGGGCACCATCTTGAAGTATATTAGACGACTGAATAGACCTCAGTACTTTTCTAAGGTCTGGTACTTGCACTCATGCGCTCACGACAGGCTTCTTTCAGTTTCTGTCAACTAAATCCACTCAAAAGGTTTTCATTAGCTCGAGGCTATAGTAGAAGACGCCCGATGTAGCACGCCTTGGGACTGAGTCTAGAACCATGTGGTTAGGAAACACAGCCACGCCTCCGCCTACATATATGTGTGTGTAAGTGTTACACTATATTATATTACGTCAAATATATATATATTGTGTGTGTGTGTGTGTTTATTTGTCTGTCTTTCTCTCCCACCATCACTTCACAACCAGTGTTGTTTTGTTTATGTCCCTGTAACTTAGCCGTTTGTCAAATGAGACCGATAGAATATGTTCCAGACGTAATGAGTTCTAGGGGCAATTTGTGTCAACAAAACACTTCAAAGCTGTGCCCCAGAATGGCCGTAGTCCAATGAAGCAAGTAAAAGATAAAGCAGACATACATATACACCCGCACATCCATCCATCTATACATAACATACAAATACGCATTACCATGCATACTACACGCACATATCTATTATATAAAATTCATTCTGTCTGTGTGTGTGTGTCTTCTAGGATCTCGGGCATCCTCCATCCGATTGCATTCAAATTTGATATGTAGATCCCGACGGTATTAGGGCGTATGTAAGTCTTGAAAAATTTTTTTAATCGATTCCAGGTGAGAATGTGATCGATAAAGCCATTTTTGCCCTGCTTTTCTTCCGTCAACCTGTACATAACTGCACCTTCCATTTCTTGTTGTTTTTGTACTGCTTAAAGGCACGTTTCTTTCCTGCCAAGCTTACTGTTTAAACCATGTTTGTGTTCTCCCAGTCAACAGCCTTATCATTACTGGTACTTTAAACTCTTCGGTTACATATTTGTGTGAATAAATTCGTTTTTCTTTGGAATAGAGAAAAAGTCTATCTTTATTTCTTCTTTTGCTGGTGTCTCAAATTTAGGTTAAATCAGTGTTTCTCAAAGGGGAGGCCTATGGGACGGTCGGACAAGTTGTTTTGAGAAAATTTGGCTTAAATGTTTGACAACTCAGCACCGTTTCATCCTTTCGGGATCGATAAATTAAGTACCAGTTACGCACTGGGGTCGTATAAATAAATAAATAAATATATGCTAGCAGTATCGCCCGGCGTTGCTCGGGTTTGTTTCGACCCTTTAGAATTGGAATTTTTGAAAAGTAAAAATTTTGCATTATGTAGCTTGTTATTCTTTTTAAGTGAACATTTTTCTGGTTAAAATACACCGAAAAGTGGCGACACAGCAGTCAAAGAATCGTAAAAAAATAGGGATTTTCATAGAAAAAAAAAAGCACCTTTTTGATGTAAATAATTTTTGGTGTTAACATGGTCCGATTTGAATTTTATCTTCTACGGAAGGAAGAGCAAGCCTTCTTCTATCATACTCTCAATTTTAGTCAACTTGTACCGCAGGGTCTCAGAGGAGATAGTGTTAGTTGAAGGCTACCAAACCTACCACACACAGACAACTTCAGCTTTATATATAGAGAGATTTTTTTGCGTACGTACAAACATATGTAAAATGGCTATTCTGAGTGTCACCAATTGATTGCTTACATAACGTCTCGGGAATATTTTGATACCTATGATGATCGTCAAGAAAACGAGAAATAAATACAAATTGTTAATTCGAAGTTAATTCAATCTTCATATAACAATTTCTTGCAAAGGGATAATATAATCAGGGGAGACAATTGTTTAACTTATTTAGAATTATTTCCCTTACATCGGTTGAAAAAATTGGCAAATTGGAGACGGCTTTTATAAATATTTGTACAGCATGGAAGACGCGTGATAACGGATAATATTAATTTGGAAATATTAATTGAAAAATGCTTAAGTGGTTGGAAGAAAGCGTGAACAATCTCGTATTAACAATTCAAAAACACGCAAACACTGTTAATTTCAATTTAACATTTATAGTAGCGGACTTTGTGTGAGATTTAAATGGCTATAGTGAGTTTTCCAAGCTACAATTGTTTTAGTTTCAACACACGATTTCAAACGACAATCAAGTCACTTGCCAAGCAAGTACAACGCCGAAGTAAATCACTAAATTATACAGAAGTTGATAAGGAAAAGAAAGAGGACGATCGTGCTGGA
Organism: Octopus sinensis; assembly: GCF_006345805.1. Classification (NCBI taxonomy): domain Eukaryota; kingdom Metazoa; phylum Mollusca; class Cephalopoda; order Octopoda; family Octopodidae; genus Octopus; species Octopus sinensis. Next base: position 13,458,728 of record NC_043003.1, read on the forward strand.
GTTACGGATTCGAAAATAGATTATAAGTTACGTAATTGTAAGTGAGCAAACTATATTAGAAAGAGAGTAGAGTACTAATTATAATACTAATTAAGGCGGCGAGCTGGCAGAAACGTTAGCACGCCGGGCGAAATGCGTAGCCGTATTTCGTCTGCTACTTCGTTCTGAGTTCAAATTCTGATGAGGTCGACTTTGCCTTTCATCCTTTCGGGGTTGATAAATTAAGTACCAGTTACGCACTGGGGTCGATGTAATCGACTTAATCCATTTATCTGTCCTTGTTTGTCCTCTTTGTGTTTAGCCGCTTGTGGGTAGTAAAGAGATAGGTATTTCGTCTGCCGCTATGTTCTGAGTTCAAATTCCGCCAAGGTCGACTTTGCCTTTCATCCTTTCGGGATCGATAAATTAAGTACCAGTTACGCACTGGGGTCGATATAATCAACTCAATCCCTGTCTGTCCGTCCTTGTTTGTCCCCTCTATGTTTAGCCCCCTTGTGGGAAATAAAGAAATAAGAATACCAATTATAAAGAGAAGAGAACACCTGTTACATTAACCACTTAACTCAGTGGTAATCACCCTTTTTTTTTTTTTTTTTTACCTATGGACCATTTAGATTCTAATTTTCCTCAGGTGGACTCTAATTGCCATTCAATGTTTAAAAAATCCTATTGTATTTTAGGAATTATATAAGAAAAATTGTTAAGATATTTTGTGTATTGTAGAAGAATAACGGAATTTAGTGTAGCACAATTTTTAACAACTAAATCTTATATGAACCCCCAAGGTTCATATGGATTCCAATTGAGAACCATTGACTTAACTCATCATTGTTTAACGTCCACTTCTCCATATTTGCATGGATCAGACGGAATTTGCTGAGGCAGATTATCTAGGGCCAGATGTCCTTCCCGTTGCCAAGAAGGTAATAGCTTACATATACACAAATTTTGGCACAAGGCTAGCAATTTCAAGAAGGGGATAAATCAATTACATCAACCCCAGTCTTCAACTGGTACTTACTGTAATGACCCTGAAAGGATGAAAGGCAAAGTTGATCTTGGTGGAATTTGAACTCTGAACATGGACAAAATGCTGCTAAGCATTTTGCCAATCATGCTAATGATTCTGCCAGCTTGCAGCCTTACTATTAATAAAACATTGGAAACAAAGCAAAAATATCCAGTTTGTTTTAGTAAATTCACAAAAAAATTATCTATAGTATGTTGGTAGTTATGTGTGAAAGTCATATTATTTCATTATACCTGCTTCTTCAGCAAACATAATCCACACCTGATTTGTGTCTTACATTATTTAATGGCTTTGTTACCTTTAAGAAACATGTTTTTTTAGTTATCTAAATGAAAAGTTCTCCAAGAAAAACAAAAGAAGTTTTTCAATTTTCTTTTGCCTGTCAGCCATTTGCAGTGCATGGCTGACAGTAAAACCATAGAGATAGTACATCATCTTGGTAGACAATCATGGTAATACAAAACATCGTTGGAGCCAGAAATACAAATTATACATCCATCATGGCAATTCTCTTGACCAAAATATAAACAACAATACCACTGATCTGAAAGAAGATAAGTTTGCAGGAAGTGAGGTTGGCACTGGATGGGTGCCTCACAATTCCTTACATAGTCGTGGAAAGGAAAACAGCGGGAACAAGAATCTCTGAACAAATAACAATAATAATTTATTTCGCCTGAATAAACATTTCATCTTTGGACATCGGTAGCCTGAACGCTCTGGGGTGAGTAGTAGCAGGGTTGGTAGTTAGACACAAAAACACGAAGGCATTTTCACAGACTCGCAACATTGCTCGCCATCAGAATTCCAGCTCCACGGAGCTGGTCTAAATTGCATCCTGTCTGGTCAGAAGCTGGGGCCGAAGAGAGAGAATGATGGTCAAACCTAGCTGTTGCTGATGAATGCACATGCACATAAGGGGCTTCAGCAGGCCTTCCGGAAGGCTCTAATCCCTGCGCATGCGTGGATGAAAATCCCAAAATGGTGTCTGGAACCAGGCGTCACTACAAGTTAAAATATAATAACCCCGTAATGTAGTTTATATTTGATAAATTTATGCTTTTGTACTTTATTACAGTATATTGTCACAGTGTTGTATTAACATGGACAGAATCATATATTTTCTCTTAGAAAACTACTCTAACATATCTTACAATAACACGTCATGACATACTAAAATAGTGGTTCTCAACTGGGGTTCATATAGAATTTTGTTGCTCAAGTTTATGTGCAATAAATTGGTTATACTCTGAGACAATGAGCTGGCAGAAGTGTTAGGACGCTGGGAGAAATGCTTAGCAGTATTTCGTCTGTCTGTCTGGTCTGCTGAGGTCAACTTTGCCTTTCATCCTTTCTGGATCGATTAAATAAGTACCAGTTATGCACTGGGTCAATATAATCGACTTAATCCGTTTGTCTGTCCTTGTTTGTTCTCTCTGTGTTTAGCCCCTTGTGGGTAGTAAAGGAATAGGTATTTTGTCTGTCTTTATGGTCTGAGTTCAAATTCCGCTGAGGTCGACTTTGCCTTTCATCTTTCTGGGTCGAGATATTAAGTACCGGTTGTGTACTGGGGTCGATCTAATCGACTGGCCTCCTCCCCAAAAATTTCAGGCCTTGTGCCCAGAGTAGAAAGGAAAAGAATAAATTCGTTATAATTCTACAATGCACAAAATATTTTCAAGTTTTTTTATACAGTTCTTAATAATATTTAAGTATAAAAATATTTTTTTAAAACATTGAACGTCTCTGGGTGTCCACCTGAGTAAAAGAGAGATCAAAGGGGTACATAGGCAAAATATGGTTGAGAACTACTGCAACTAGAGGAATACATACATCAGTCTGTTCTTCCAAAAACTACAATTTTCAGTGACTTATGGAATCAATAAAGGACTCGGTGCATTGATTCACCCAGGAGTCTACAATACTGTTAAGATGGCTCTGGGAGTATCTTGTACAAGAATGCATCATATACACCAGCAGATATGTCTTCCATTACTATAATCTTTAACCCTTTCATTACTGTATTTATTTTGATATGCTCTGTATTTCTTTCAATTGTTTCAAAAACAAAGAATTTAGTAAAATAACTTAGTTATCATTCAGCCAGTGTTAGGGACATAAATTGTGACTAAGATTTGGTGGAAGATTATAATTCAAAACTTATGAAAACAAGACATTTGTACTACAGAGCCAGAGGTGGTTTCAGCTGGGTTGGTATCAAAAGGGTTAAGAATTGTTTCTCTATTATATATTTTAACCCTTTTGCTACCGTATTTCTGTTGAGAATTTCTGTGTTTCCTTCAATTACTTTAAATATAACAAAGAATTTAGTAAAATAACTTAGTTATCCTTCAGCTAGTGTTAGGAACATAAATTGTGACTATGGTTTAGTGGAAGATTTTAGTTCAGAATTTATGAAAACAAGACATTTGTACTACAGAGCCAGAGGTGGTTTCAGCTGGATTGGTATCAAAAGGGTTAAGAATTGTTTCTCTAATATATATTCTAACCATTTTGTTACCATATTTCTGTTGATATGATCTGTGTTTCTTTCAATTAATTTTAAATATAACAAAGAATTTAGTAAAATAACTTAGTTATCACTCAGCAAATGTTAGGAATATAAATTGTGACTAAGGCTTCGTGGAAGGTTTTAATTCAGATCTTATGAAAACAAGACATTTGTACTACAGAACAAGAGCTGGTTTCAGCCAGGTTGATAACGAAAGGGATATAGAAAGTGACTTCCATATTGAGCAGTCAGTGTTTAGCTATGAAATTCTGGCTGTGTGACTGTCTCTACAGTGTCATTTTAATGTAATAGGATGTGGTAAAGTCTGTAATTACAAAAACCAGTATTAATTTTTGAAAAAACATTTGATACCATTCACTACCTGTCACTTTAGAATACGGAGTTAATTTTTGATTGTCATGTCAATATTTTTCACATCCGTGTCTGAGAACTTTGTGTTGCAGCAAAACCAATATTGAAACAATAGCGTCATGAAGAAAAGCCACGACCATTCCCTGCTTTGATTCACAACAATCTTAATATTTATGTTCAGAAAACAAAAGCATAAATGGTTAAATGTTTGATAAGCATTTAACCATTGGTGGTAAAAGAAGATTTTAGTGAGTTTGATTTTGTAACAATATTTGTATGTGTGTGTGTGTGTAATAACAATGATGATGATGATAGCAACGATCATCACAACAATGATGCTGGCAATGATGATGAAGACTATGATGACGACAATGATGATGGCAACAATAACAACAACAATGATGACGACGATGACTACAGCAATGATGACGACGACAATGACAATGATGACAGCAAATGACGACGACAGTGATGACAATAACAGCAATGATGATGGCAATGATGACAATGATGATGCCGATGGAAATGATGATGACAACGATGATGACAATGATGACAACAATGATGATGATGATGACAACAACAATGATGATGACAATGGCGACGACGACGATGGTGATGACAACAGACAACAATGATGATGGTGGTGGTGGTGGTGGTGGATCAAATTCTCATATTTAATCTTTTTTTTTTACCTTGTTGTTTACAAAGTGTTCTTTAAAATTTTTAGTAAATAGTTTTCTATACAAAAACAGTATTTATCTCAATACCAAAATTGTAAGTAAAAAATAAAATTATCTTCTTGACTCATACTGACTCATAACGGCGGGTTTCCTAGTTTCAACGGACTATATATTCCCCACCTGGACTGAAATGAGTAAAAGAGTATATATATATATATAGCTAATAGTGATGGACTATCAATCCAGGCAAAATACTTCATAAGCTTTCTGTTGGCACACCAGGCTAACGATATTACTGAGATCAGTGAAGAACTTCAGTTAATTTTGTGGAAGAGTCCAAGGATATGGTTCATCACAATTCTATATTGTAAATCCATGGTTGGACTCCAGACAAACTGGTTTTACACAGTGATATATAGAAAAACAAGTTAAAAATAATTGTCATGACCATTATTCATACATTGTCTTGTATGTATGTATGTATGTGTGTGTGTGTGTGTGTGTATGTATGTATGTATGTAAATGAAGTATATGGAAAGGATTGTAGGTGTAGACGATCTTTAGTTCATAATCCAGGTTGGTACTGATCCAATATAAATTCTACAAATTATTTTGTAGTCTAATTAATTCCGAAGACAAAAAAAGAACAAACTCTTTTTGAAATTAAAATTAGATTCTTCATCAGGAATTACATATTGGCATAAATAATTATGACCTACAAAAATATAAAATGATATATATATATATATATATATATATATATATATGTGTGTGTATTTCTAAGAGTTCTTTCAGTTTCTGGCTACCAAATCCACTCACAAGGCTTTGTTCGGCCTGAGGCTATAGAAGAAGACACTTGCCCAAGGTGCCAAGCAGTGGGACTAAATCCAGAACTATGTGGTTGGGAAGCAGACTTCTTACCACACAGCTACACCTGTGCCTCTCTCTCTCTTTCTCTGTATATATATATATGTAGCAAGTCAAATACCAAGAAATATACTAATAATAATAAAATTTCAAGGGACGTTCACAGTTGATATTATTAAGTTGATGTTTGAAAGAAAGAAATGAGATATAGAGCAAAAGTTATAAAGTAAATACACACACACACACATAGCAATATATATAAACATGCCTATGTAGAGATAAAGCAAGAGAAGGATGATGGAGGAGAAAAAGAGAGAGTGATTGATTGTATTTTGAAAAAATTATCCAATACTGTTTCCTCGCCCTTAGTCCAAATTGAATATTTTCCAATATTTTTCTAAAATTTCAGAATTTCCAATGATATTTTTCATGTTTTCTATTAACAAATCATAGATATATGGTGTGAAGAAGGTAAATTGAAAGAACTTTAAAAAATGTTACATTTTACAGGAACAGGGAGTAAGAATTTTCCTAAAGTTATGATGGAGTGTTGCTACTTCTTAAGTTCAACTTTGTTTTTTGTGGGGGTTTTTTGTGTTTTTCCTTTGTGAAATTTTATCAAATATTAGTAAAATTGTATAAAAATTGGTATGTATTTATAGGAGGGCAACGAGCTGGCAGAATCGTTAGCACTCCGGGCGAAATGCTCAGTGGTATTTCATCTGTCTCTACGTTCTGGGTTCAAATTCCGCCAAGGTTGACTTTGCCTTTCATCCTTTCGGGGTCGATTAAATAAGTACCAGTTACGCACTGGGGGTCGATATAATCGACTTAATCCGTTTGTCTGTCCTTGTTTGCCCTCTCTGTTTAGCCACTTGTGGGTAGTAAAGAAATAGGTATGTATTTATATTTGTTTTTTTTTGCGAATTGTCCCAAAATTAGCAGGTATTCTATGTCATAAGACATTTGCTTCCCAACCACATAGTCCCAGGTTCAGGAACCTTGGGCAAATGTCTTCTACTATAACCTCAGGCCAACAAAGCTTTGTGAGTGGATTTGGTAGATGGAAACTGAAAGAAGCCCGTGTGTGTGGGGGGTATTATGTATTTTGGTCCACAAGGAGTCAATGACAAGTGACTGAGACCTGTGCTGGATATGCTGTGCTTCAGAAAACTCACGAAGTAAAATCATAGTCAAGACCATTGTCATGTGAATGGTACCTGTGAAATTGTAGTTGTGACCGTTGCCAGTATTATATAAATGGCACCTGTACTGGTGGCTTGTAAGAAAAGCACCCATTACACACTTGGGGTTGTTGGCATTAGGAAGGGCATCCAGCCGTAGAAACCATGCAAATCAGATTGGAACCTGGTGCAGCTCTCTGGCTTAGCAGTTCCAGTTGAACCATCTAACCCACACCAGTATAGAAAGTAGGCGTTAAATGACAATGATGATAAGAAATGAACAACGGACTAAAATAGGAAAATTAATTAAAGATATATCAGCGGAGTTTGAGGATAGATGTCCCATGCCATCCGGAGAAGGAAATAGTTACAGAAGTTGGAAACAAAATGTTAAAATTGAAATTTTTGGAAAAAGGAAAATGTCGTATAGGTGTGGTAAGAAGCTTGCTTCCCAACCACATGTTTCTGGGTTCAGTTCCATTGCACAATACCTTGGGCAAGTGTCTTCTGCTATAGCCTCAGGTCAACCAAAGCCTTGTGATTGGATTTGGTAGATGGAAACTGAAAGAGGCCCATTGTGTATATATATATATATATATAATAATATTAAGGAGTTGCCTAATAGTGGTTTTATCTGTAATTTAATTTATATATATATATATATATATATATATATATATATAGGCGCAGGAGTGGCTCTGTGGTAAGTAGCTTGCTTACCAACCACATGGTTCCGGGTTCAGTCCCACTGCGTGGCATCTTGGGCAAGTGTCTTCTGCTATAGCCCCGGGCCGACCAATGCCTTGTGAGTGGATTTGGTAGATGGAAACTGAAAGAAGCCTGTCGTATATATGTATGTATATGTATATGTTTGTGTGTCTGTGTTTGTCCCCCTAGCATTGCTTGACAACCGATGCTGGTGTGTTTACGTCCCCGTCACTTAGCGGTTTGGCAAAAGAGACCGATAGAATAAGTACTGGGCTTACAAAGGATAAGTCCCAGAGTCGATTTGCTAGACTAAAGGTGGTGCTCCAGCATGACTGCAGTCAAATGACTGAAACAAGTAAAAGAGTAAAAAAGAGAGTAAAGAGTATATGTAACATAGGAGGGGGGGGTATATTTCCACACAGGAAAAAATATACGCAAATTTGTTGTTGAAAATGCACCTAAATTTGAAAAACTTGTAATTGTTAAAAATAAACTTATTTACATATATACCAAACTAGTTTCAACAACATTTTTTGTTTAAAAATGGTAAAAATTTTGAATTATAATTCATAATTCTAAATTTGTCAGCATTGAACTTTTTCTTATTCATAATTCTAAATTTTTACCATTTTTAAACAAAAAATATTGTTGAAACTAGTTTGGTATATATGTAAATAAATTTATTTTAAACAAGGTGTAGGAGTGGCTGTGCGGTGGTAAGTATAGGCGTAAGAGTGGCTGTGTGGTAAGTAGCTTGCTAACCAACCACATGGCTCTGGGTTCAGTCCTACTGTGTGGCACCTTGGGCAAGTGTCTTCTACTATAGCCTCAGGCGACCAAAGCCTTGTGAGTGGATTTGGTAGACGGAAACTGAAAGAAGCCCATCATATATATGTATATATATATGTATGTGTGTGTATATGTTTGTGTGTCTGTTTGTCCCCCCCAACATCGCTTGACAACTGATGTTGGTGTGTTTATGTCCCCGTAACTTAGCAGTTATGCAAAAGAGACTAATAAAATAAGTACTAAGCTTACAAAGAATAAGTCCTGGGGTCGATTTGCTCGACTAAAGGCGGTGCTCCAGCATGGCCACAGTCACATGACTGAAACAAGTAAAAGAGTAATTATGTTTTTCAAATTTAGGTGCATTTTCAACAACATATTTGCCTACATATATGTGTGTGTGTGTGTGTGTGTCTGTGCTTGTTCCCCCATCACCGGTGTTGGTGTGTTTCAAGTCCCTCTAACTTAGTGGTTCGGCAAAAGAAAACAATAGAATAAGCACTAGGCTTTAAAAAAAAAACATAACTAATCCTAGGATTGATTTGTTTCACAAAAATCCTTCAAGGCGATGCTCCAGCATGGCCGCAGTCATATGGCTGAAACAAGTGAAAATGATAAAAAAGAAAAAAAGAATACTAAAAGAATAGCATAATTATTGTTGTATGAAACAACTTTTTAATAATTTTTTTTTCTTTCTCCATGGGGTATGATACTTGCTCTAAAATTCCACCAAAAAGATCTAACATTTAGGACAAAATGGCACTGTAAAATCATCATCATCATCATCGTTTAATGTCCGCTTTCCATGCTGGCATGGGTTGGATGATTTGACTGAGGACTGGCGAACCAGATGGCTGCACCAGACTGCAATCTGATCTGGCAGGATGCCCTTCCTAATGCCAACCACTAATGTTCGAAGGTTGTGCTTCACCACTTCATCCCAGGTCTTCCTGGGTCTACCTCTTCCACAGGTTCCCTCAACTGCTAGGGTGTGGCACATTTTCACACAGCTATCCTCATCCATTCTCACCACATGTCCATACCAGTGCAAATGTCTCTCTTGCATACCACATCTGATGTTTCTTACGTCCAAGTTTTCTCTCAAGGCACTAACACTTTGTCGAGTATGCACAGACATTACACATCCATTGGAGCATACTGGTTTCATCCCTTGCAAGCTTACGTATGTCCTCAGCAGTCATGGCCCATGTTTCACTGCCATGTAGCATGGCTGTTCATACACATGCGTCATACAGTCTGCCTTTTACTCTGAGCAAGAGGCCCTATGTCATCAGCAGCGGTAAGAGCTCTCTGAACTTTGCCCAGGCTATTCTTATTCTAGCAGCTACACTTTCAGTACACTCTCCCCGCTACTGACTTGGTCACCTAGGTAACAGAAGTTATCAACTACTAGTTTTTCTCCTTGGAATGTGGCGGATGTTGTTCACTGCACATTTTCAGTGTTTATTGCTCCTGAGCCTCTGCCACATACAAAATCTATCTTCCCAGTTAGATGCACCTCTTATGTGTCCATAGCTTACACTGGGTACATCTTATAGAGTTTCTACCTATGCCTTTTCTACAGATCAAGCAGGGCCATCTACCTGAAGGGATTTGTGGTTTGTCTGCCTTCCTACTTATTAGGACTTTGGTTTTATCTAGGTTGACTCTAAGGCCCTTCGATTCTAATCCTTGCTTCCACACCTGAAACTTTTCCTCTAGTTCAGATAGTGAGTCAGCAATTAGAGCAAGGTCATCAGCATAGAGGAGCTCCCAGGGGCATCCTGTCTTGAATTCCTCTGTTATTGCCTGGAGGACTATGATAAATAGGAAGAGGCTGAGGACTGAACCTTGGTGGACCCCTACCTCTACCCGGAATTCTTCACTGTACTCTTTGCCAACTGACTTACTCCCACCCCAGAACTGCCTGGCCTTGAGCCAAATTTGGAAACTAATATTTTAGTTTTTCCCAAACTAATGCAAGTAAAATAAGGAAGCTATTTTGTGGCAGAAATAGCTGCCAAATCTCTTAAATAATACTCTGATGCTTGAAAGACTGAAAGAGGAGACATTGGGTAATTTAGCCATAGGTATGACATGGCTAAAGACAGGAGGTTCTTATCGACTGGAAACACCTAAGTCTTCTTACTCATACTCTGTGTGTGTGTGTGTGTGTGTGTACTTTTTATTAAAGCTGCAATTTTAAAGATACTATTTTTATACCTTGTTTTACACTTTTGTGATCGCCTGTGTGTGTGTGTGTGTGTCTGTGTGTCTATATATATATACACTGGAGTAAGCACATAAATGTGAAACAAGGTGGAAAAAAGAGTACTCAAACACCAAAGGTAGAGTAATAGAGTAATATGCTTTATTTAAAAGCAGCAGAAATATAACAACAGCTGTTACTCGGAGTTTTACGCTCCCGTTCGTCGGACAGTTTTGTTGACGAACAGGGAACGTGAAACTCCGAGTAACAGCTTTAGTTGTATATCTGCTGCTTTTAAATAAAGTATGTATGGAGAGGCACATGCGGAAACAAGAACAAGTATTGATGTCATGGAGAACGAGTAACAAAAAGCACCAATCAGAGAAAACCAAAATTATACATCTATATATCTATGTGTGTGTGTGTGTGTGTGTACTTTTTATTAAGCTGCAATTTTAAAGATACTATTTTTATACCTTGTTTTACACTTTTGTGATCGCCTGTGTGTGTGTGTGTGTGTCTGTGTGTCTATATATATATACACTGGAGTAAGCACATAAATGTGAAACAAGGTGGAAAAAAGAGTACTCAAACACCAAAGGTAGAGTAATAGAGTAATATGCTTTATTTAAAAGCAGCAGAAATATAACAACAGCTGTTACTCGGAGTTTTACGCTCCCGTTCGTCGGACAGTTTTGTTGACGAACAGGGAACGTGAAACTCCGAGTAACAGCTTTAGTTGTATATCTGCTGCTTTTAAATAAAGTATGTATGGAGAGGCACATGCGGAAACAAGAACAAGTATTGATGTCATGGAGAACGAGTAACAAAAAGCACCAATCAGAGAAAACCAAAATTATACATCTATATATCTATATGTGTGTGTGTGTGTGTGTGTGTTTGTGTGTGTACACACATATGTATAATGTGTATGCGTACGATATGTATAGGCATAAATGTATATGTATATATACACACACCTACACGCACACACACTCATCCCTTGGTTGATATCGTTTGAATTAGCGTAGTTAAAATACCGTTACACATAGGTGCATCCACGATACATGTAAACAAATAATCGATCGCTGAGTATTGGATATTGGTAAGAGTTCTGTCTATGCTGATTAGTTTGAGAGGAACAGTTCGATGTATAGCAGTAACGATATTCGATAAGCAAGTCTTAACGCAGCATTCTTTATTATTATTAATATTAATATTATTATTATTACTTTAAAATATTTTTCGCTGTTTGTTTGTTTTTCTTCATTTTTCTGGCATTACAGAATTTATTTTTATTTTATTTTATTTCATTTTTTTAAAATTTTGTTCTTTGAGATTGATTGAGAGATTTAGAAAATATTGATACAGCAGGCAAATACATGTATCGAATCATATTCTATCAACATACACCTACGTGTGTGTGTGTGTGTGTGTATATTCAAGTGATACATATGCACATTGAATACATCAGATATATATATATATGTGTGTGTATATATATATGTGTGTGTGTGTATAGGTGTGTGTATATGTGTGTGTGTGTGTATGTGTGTGTATATATATATGTGTGTGTGTATATATATATATATGTGTGTGTGTGTGTGTATATATGTGTGTGTGTATATATGTGTGTGTGTGTATATATGTGTGTGTGTATATATATGTGTATGTGTATATATATGTGTATATATATATATTTATGGAATTTCTATAAACACACACACAAACGTAATGAGTTTCATGGTTAAGACTATAAATATATAGATTCACTAGTGTGTGCACACACTCACACACAAATACGTGCGTGCACACACGCGCCAGTAATTTTCGCTTGAAGTATCCCCCATCCGTACAATAACTTCCAGCGGGAGTTATGTTGTTTCTCTTTACTTCTAATGCTAATGGAGACCTGTAAATGTGGGTGTGGCACACACACACAGAGACATACATATTTATATCATCATCATCATCGTTTAACGTCCGTTATCCATGCTGGCATGGGTTGGAAGGTTTGACTAGACCAGTGCTTTCCAAACTTTTTGCTGGAGCGGAACCCCAAGGAAACCTTCCACTGGCTTGGGGAACCCCTGTGCAATAATTTGATAGTCTTATACACACATATCTGCACAGCAGAATTAAAAATTATTGCCGATTTTAGCAGTTTTGTAACTTCTTGCGGAACCCCTGGACTGTACTGGCGGAACCCTGGTTGAAAACCACTGGACTAGACTGAGAGACTGGAAGGCTGCATCAGACTCCAGTCTGATCTGGCATGGTTAGGCTGGATGCCCTTCCTAATGCCAACCACTCCGAGAGTGTAATGGGTGCTTTTACATGTCACTGACACAGGTGCCATTTGCGTGACACCAGTATCTGCCACGGCTGTGATTTTGCTCAGCTTGATGGGTCTTCTTCTCAAGCATGACATAATACCAAACGTCTTGGTCATTGCCTCCAAGAGGGCCCAACACGCGAAAGCAACTCAGCCATCTCACTTCTGTGGGGCCCAACACTCAAAAGAAACTCAGCCACTTTGCTTCCCTCCATGAGGCCCAACACTTGAAATGAACTCAGCCACCTTGCCTCCTTGAAAGGAACTGATATATATATATATAAAGACGGGAACGTAAACACACCAGTATCAGTTGTCAAGCAATGCTAGGATGACAAACACACACACACATATATACATATATAAGACGGGCTTCTTTCAGTTTCCGTTCTACCAAATCCACTCACAAGGCATTGGTCGGCCCGAGGCTATAGCAGAAGACACTTGCCCAAGATGCCACGCAGTGGGACTGAACCCGGAACCATGTGGTTGGTTAGCAAGCTACTTACCACACAGCCACTCCTGCGCCTGTATGTATATATCCAGAAAGAAGCACACTTTAAAGTATAGAACATTAATGTATTGATATGCTCTTATGTGTTCAGTCATGGATATGAAACGATTGGTCACTCTATGACCACACACACACACACACATATATATATATGTATATATATATATATATATATACACATATGTGTATATTTAGGGAAACCACTAGGTGGATAGCCAATATGCTAGAAGAAGATCACATTCGATCTAACTACAAAGAGAAATGTTCTCCAGAGAAAATTCTGCAAACACCAGAACATAAGCGGGCAAGACAGATGAAAATTATATAAAATTTTCATCTGTCTTGCCCGCTTATGTTCTGGTGTTTGCAGAATTTTCTCTGGAGAACATTATTTTCTTTGTAGTTAGATCGTATGTGATCTTCTTCTAGCATACTGGTTATCCACCTAGTGGTTTCCCTGAATATACACGTGTATTGAAATTTTTTCTGATTTTTCAGATTTTTTTATATATGCTAGGCTACTGGTTTTAAATTGATATTAATTAAATTAATATTCAATTTATCTCCCTCATTATTTAAATTATATATAGGCGCAGGAGTGGCTGTGTGGTAAGTAGCTTGCTAACCAACCACATGGTTCCGGGTTCAGTCCCACTGCGTGGCACCTTGGGCAAGTGTCTTCTACTATAGCCGTGGGCCGACCAAAGCCTTGTGAGGGGATTTGGTAGACGGAAACTGAAAGAAGCCCGTCGTATATATGTATATATATGTGTGTGTCTGTTTGTCCTCCCAACATCGCTTGACAACCGATGCTGGTGTGTCTACGTCCCCGTAACTTAGCGGTTCGGCAAAACAGAACTGATAGAATAAGTACTAGGCTTACAAAGAATAAGTCCTGGGGTCGATTTTCTCGACTAAAGGCGGTGCTCCAGCATGGCCGCAGTCAAATGACTGAAACAAGTAAAAAAAAAAAAAATACACACAATCACACACACACACACGCATCACACCCATATATATGTCATTGGAGTGCAGCTATGCAGGAGCACCACCTGGAAAAGAGTTTAGATGCACAAATTGTTCCCAGTACTTATTTTTTAATCTGTGTATTATATCAGTCTCTTTTATTGCACCCCTTTGCTCCAGAGCGTCGGCTGCGGGGTCACTCCGAAAAGCTCTATCTGCGACGATTTCATCTCAGTCGAAGGAGAGGGGCTTTCTCCGTCCGGGTTGCGGATCCGTGGAATAAGCTGCCGGACGAGATAGTGAAGATGCTGACGACTGCTCGGTTCAAAGTCTCTCTTGGCCAGAAATGGCCTGAACTCTTTGCATGAACACCCTCCCTGTACATAACTCCATGTCCCCCTACATGGCCTTGCTTTTTGCTTTTTGAGCCCCCAAAAAATTAACTTAACTTAAATTGTGAGGATGTAAACAAACCAACACCGATTGTCAAGCCACTAGGATACACACACACACCTACATATATATCTGTTGATTCACTTGATTCTCTGAGAAGTGAGGAATCACAAAACTCAATACATAAGTAAAGAATATTCCTTAATGCATTCTTACTAAAATGCTCCTAATTCCATTACTCTCGGTTTTACATTTCCGATTATTCAGCTGGTCATCTGAACCTGTTTTCATTTGGAATATCTGTTTGAATATATTTTCAAATATTATAAGAAAGTTATGAAGAAAATGCTTACTCTTTTACATGTTTCAGTCATTTGACTGCGGCCATGCTGGAGCACCGCCTTTAATCGAGCAACTCGACCCCGGGACTTATTCTTTTGTAAGCCCAGTACTTATTCTATCGGTCTGTTTTGCCGAACCGCTAAGTAACGGGGACATAAACACACCAGAATCAGTTGTCAAGCAATGCTAGGGACACACACACGCATACATATATATATATATATATACATATATACGACAGGCTTCTTTCAGTTTCCGTCTACCAAATCCACTCACAAGGCATTGGTCGGCCCGGGGCTATAGCAGAAGACAGTTGCCCAAGATGCCACGCAGTGGGACTGAACCCGGAACGATGTGGTTGGTTAGCAAGCTACTTACCACACAGCCACACTTTTTTTAAAAAACTGTGTGAAACATGCAAAAATGAGCTGACTCAAGCTTGTGTTCTTCATTTCATTTCTGGCTTTTGTGGGAATACTCCAAGCATCTCGAAGCTAATACTAGCTAAATCACTCTAAGAACATGAAATTGTATTGTTGTTTAAATAATATTTTAACCCTTTAGCGTTCAGATTACTCTGTCAAATATAATGCTTTTTCATTCACATTGTTTTGAATTAATCCTGCATTATCTTGTAGCTCTGAGAATTTGATGATGTGATTGTTTTATTTTGAGGATGTCATTGTAGGATATGAGCAAGAGGCCAGATCTAGATGGCTTGACTATAAAAGAAGTAGAAAATTTGGGTCGGATATGGCCAGTTTAAATAATTTTAAAAAGTAATATTTTTAAAAAATGGTATTTTAAAAACAATGCATTTTCATATATATATAGATTCTGAGTGTTCTGGGTGTATTCCCAACACTTTTCTTGTTGAACCAGGATGAAATTCAAGAAGACTAGCATTTATACAAAAGATATTTAACTCTGTGCATACATGGAGCTAGCAATTCTGTCCTTTTGTTCAAACTGCAGCATCCTTGAATCAAAATTCTTAATTTTCCACTCAATAAATATCACATTTTAATTTGATGCTACTGTACTTATCTACAATTGTTTGGGTAGTTTTGAATTCATGAAAACTTGACCCATACAAGGACCGTAGCACATTTTTGTAATCAGGTCCAACAAATGAATATTTCTGCTTATAAAATCGATTTTTGAATGTCATTTCAGTTACCTCAATATATATTTTAGGCTCTTCTCTGATGTTTCTATTTTAGCACTGTATATCATCAACTTTGCCAAAACAGTTACCATCTATTGGGCAACTCTCATGAATCCTGAAATTGCATCATTATTGCCAGTTAGGCATTTACCTATTTTTTACATTCAGTTTTGCAACATTATAACCTCTGAAATTCTTACAAGCAAAATAACCAACTTTAACACAGTTTCTATTTAATATCTTACTATACTTATAACCTGTTGGAAAATGGCTATCTAATAGATTAAATAATTCTCTAGCTGTAATAGTTCTTACTGCTAGATTAAAAACTGGGTTGTACCATAAAATGTAACATTTCCTATTCCTGTTCTACACTGTTCTTCCTAAGTCTTTTTTATGTATTTGATTTTAGTGAAGAACTTCCTTGTTTCAGTACCTTATTATAATACCCAGTTACCTCCATCAGAGCATCTTCATTGGAAAACATTGAGGATACCCACTTACTAATGTTGCCAACTGAGTTCCTCCTTATACTAGGTGAGGAATTCAGTTGTCTCTCTATTTTTTATCTTTTACTATTTTTTTCAGTCATTGGACTGTTGCCGTACTGGATCACTGCCTTGAAGGAGTTTTGGTCAAACACATCGACCACAATACTTATTCTTTAAAGTCCGGTGCTTGAATGCGTTTGGTAGACAGAAACTGAAAGAAACCTATTGTGTGTGTGTGTATTTTTTTGTTCTTTTACTTGTTTCAGTCATTTTGACTGTGGTCATGCTGGAGCACTACCTCTTAGTCAAAC
>NC_043003.1:13480598-13505598 GCF_006345805.1 Octopus sinensis
ACATATGTATGTATGTATGTATATATACATATGTATGTATGTATTTATGTATATATATATATATATATATATATATATATATATAAGCATGGGCAAAAGAAAAAAAGATTTCTATGCCAATATGCAGAGATTAGACTTTAAATCGTCAGTCACCACATTACAATATACATTCACCATGAATACATGTCATTCTGAAGTTGAGGAAGGCAAGCTAAAAGAAATTAAAAAAAAAAAAAATTATCTCTATATTGAATCAATTTCGGGATTAATCCCACAGATTTTTCCCTCTTCAGTAGAGAATATGATAAGAAATAAATAGAAATCTTTTTTTCTTTTGCCCTTGTTTATAATTTTCACCTTTAAAGGTATTTTAATATACTGGCCACTTTGATGAAATTTTTTTGGAAAAAAATTTTATCCTATATTAGAAGTAAATATATATATATATATATATACATCGCTTGACAACCGATGGTGGTGTGTTTACATCCCAGTAACTTAGCGGTTTGGCAAAATAGACCGATAGAATAAGCACTAGGCTTACAAAGAATAAGTTCGGGGTTGATTTGCTTATTCTATTGGCCTATTTTGCCAAGCCGCTAAGTTACGGGGATGTAAACACGCCAGCATTGGTTGTCAAGTGATGTTGGGGGGACAAACATATACACACACACACATACATATATATATATATATATACATACATACATGCGATGGGCTTCTTTCAGTTTCCATCTACCAAATCCACTCACAAGGCTTTGGTTGGCCCGAGGCTATAGTAGAAGACTCTTGCCCAAGGTGCCATGCAGTGGGACTGAACCCGGAACTATGTGATTCGTAAGCAAGCTACTTACCATACAGCCACTCCTACACCTAAAATTTGGTGTATGTATGTATACATTCATACATACATACACCAAATCCATTCAGAAGGCTTTGGCTAACATGGTCCTATAGTAGAAGATACACCTTTCAAATTACCACACAATGGCAACTTTTCAACAAAAAACAGCTACACCTGGGTCTATAGAACATTATTTTATAAACCACTTTGCATACAAAGCATGATAATGAAGTAAGTTTATCTGCAAAGTTAAGACATCATACTACATACCCATAGGTCATAAGTACTTTGTTTCTATTGTCATTAGGTTGTAACCCTAAGTAAGGCATTAACCTCTGTTTGTATGACTGAATAAGAAACAGGTTTCCACTTTTATTTCACAGTTGAGTGGTTAGCAGCAGCAATGGCACCCAGCTGTAAAATTAATTCTGTCCTAAAAATAAAACTGTAACAAAAGCAGATTTTTTTAAAGGAAAAAAAAAGAGAAAAAAAGAAGCAAAATGAATAGTAAAATAATAAAGTTTTAATTAGGTGTTTCAAATGAAATACCAAAACTCACCACTCCTCACGTTTTAGCTTTAAAAAGAAATATAAAGTTTAAATGACTATTAAATAATAATAATAATAATAATAATTATAATTATGTGAAAAACTAATAATGGTTTCAAGTTTTGGCTCAAGGCCAGCAATTTTAGAGGAGGGTGTAAGTTGATTATATCCACCCCAGAGTTCAACTGGCTCTTTTATTGACCCTGAAAGGATGAAAGGCAAGGTAGACCTTGGCAGAATTTGAACTCAGGACATAGCAACAGACAAAATACTGTTAAGCATTTAGCCCAGCATACTAACTATTCTACCAACTCACCACCTTAATAATAATAATGATAATAATAATAATGATAATGCGCATGAGCAATTGGCTGATAGGTAGGAGGAGAAACCTCTGTACAGCAAATATGTGGCCCGTAGCAAACAAGCTGATGTTGACCAGAAGCAAACCCATCAGTGGCTATGGAGCTCAGGGCTAAAAGCAGAGAGCGAAGGTTTCATCCTGGCTGCTCAAGATCAAAGCCTATTAACCCAGAACTACCAGGCCAATATGATGAAAAATGGAGCAGACCCAAAATGCCGATTCTGCAACGACATGATTGAAACAGTGGACCACCTAATCTCTGGATGTAAAGTCTTGGCCCCAGTGGAGTATAAATTAAGACATGACAGAGTTGGCCACTATCTACACTGGCTAATAAGTTGGCATTACAATATCAAAACTGCCGACAAGTGGTATAATCACCACCCTGAAGCTGTAACTGAAGCAGAAAATGTAACGATTCTGTGGGACTCTCCAGTACATACAGACCGAACCATCAAAGCCAATAAACCAGATATTGTTGTGAAAGACCAAAACAATAAAGTTTGCTTATTGATCGACATGAGCATCCCCTGTGATCATAATATCTCGGTGAAAGAATTTGACAAGCTCAGAAAATATAAAGACTCGCTCATTGAAATTGAGAAAATGTGGCATCTCAAGGCAGTTACAATACCAGTGATCGTAGGAGCACTAGGAATGATCAAGAAGTGCAAAAAATTGTCTTAACTGGTACATCACACGTATTGAGAAGAGCATTGTCGATGTGAGAACTATTACTACCCATGTATTTTAATTTAACTTTATTTCTATCAAAAAAAAAAAAAAATGAACGAACTAGAGAGTTTAGTTTAATGGCCTACCAATGTATACAATGAGTTTCGTTGCCCTTGTAGTCGGGAAGACACTCGGCAAGAAATGGAAGCAAATTTGAAAGAAGAAGAAAAACCCATAAATAATAATAATCCTTTCTAAGGGCCTGATATTATCGCAAGGCACTTTGTTTCATATTGCTCCGGTCTACACAATGAAAATGGCTACCAGCTGAATGGTGGTGCAGTCTTTTCTCCCTCTAGCACTGACATCCTAGTTGTTTAACTTGTATGACTTAGTTAGTGACATTATCTGCTCACAACTACATAGGAGCCCAAAACAATAAATGAATACATGGTATATGCTAGCAACATGCCTCAGAACCACCCCAAGAAACCACATGCACACACTTCTCTCAATGCATTTCTCAACACATGGAGACCCTCCAATATATGTTCCTACCATCCTGTCTTCTCCTCCCCACACAACTGTATTCCCCACCACCACCTATCCTCTTGCTTTATATTCCTTCCATTCTTTTATTTTTCTGATGAAGGACTAGCGTCCAAAACATCGAGACTCTTTTAAGTGTCAAACTAATACATTTCTTAAAACTTGTCCCTCTCATGTCATTTTCTTTTCTTGCACATTACCTCATATGTGCTAGTAAGTCGTTCTCAGATGCAAGTGATGGCTATGATTAAAGAATATTTCAGTAATTATGGGAGATGTCTCTAGACATGTTTCTGCTTTACTGGACCTCCTCAGGTATACTGTAGACTTATCTGTATTTACTGAAGTAGAAATGAGTTGAATCACTAAATAGAAGTGTGTGTTTGTGTGTGTGTATATACTGCTGTCTTCATCTGAGAGAAATCTTTTTGTGGATATGCTGTGTTTAATAACACAATATACATAGGAGGGAGACAAAAACCTGTCTTGATTATGACTAGTGAGAATAACAGATGCATTTCATCCTTTTTGGGCCTTGTCAATGATGTGTACTTGCAACCAGTCACATGCTGATGTTTTTATATATATATTAGTGACAGAGGCAGTAGTGGTACTAAGATGTAATATTTATCTCCACTTAAATGTGGACGTTCTACTAGAACAAACCATACTACAGTTGTTACCCTGAAAGAGACTGTTACATTGGCTTTTTGGTGCAAAAGGCATTCCTATTTATATCATTAGTGGGGAGATAACTCCCCACCATCTCCAGCATCGAATTATGCTAGTCTCTACGCCCTGAGAGTAGCTGGCTTTCTGCATTTTATCCTCTCTCTTCTTCAGATCAGCTTGCACTTCTTCGTACTCCTCCTGGCCATCGTCCGCAGATATTTCGTGAGCATCTTCAGTCTGAATATAGTGAAGAGTAATGAATAGATATAGAAGGTATATTTCCGAGCGATAATTGTTGTAGCAAAACCAAGAATAGCAGATAAAGCAGTCATAAGTGCGAAAGCTGCCATAGCGCCCAAAAACACTGTCACCTGGCCATTATAGCTGCAATGAAGAAGGTTTTATCTCCCAATTCGGACACTATAATGACCGATAGAGAAGCAATAAAAGCATGAATGAAATCTAAATTAGTTGATCCTATCGCTTCGGTCTCTTTATCTGTTCCATAGGGGCCTGTTTTGTCGACTGTGTGACATCCCCAGTTTGTGTTTGTTTGAGCCCAGTGGTCCTGCATCGTTCTTAATTCCTGGTTCTAACGGAACCGACTCTACATTAGATATGGCAACGAAAAAGAGAGACCGAATATAGATATCAAACACCATCTCAGCACCCACGAAACTATCATAGCACGTTATTTCGCCATGCGATTTCAACCTTGTTTGGCTTTGTCACTTATGGATACTTGATCACCAGAGGCAGCAGCTGTTCATTTATTCATCTCCCTGCCAGCAATCTATAGATCAACAGTGCCAGAACAGGCACTGGTGTCATGATCTTTTGTATATAGTTCCCAATGAAAATTTGATTTGGAATAGTGTGGTCACCTTATGTAAGTCTATTTTATCATGTTTTCTAGGGTTAAAGGCCCATCTAGTTGTGAGCAAACAGATACACTTTTGGTGCCTTTACCGTTAACCCAGCAGAAGATGTGGAGTTGGAGTGAGAGAAGGTAATACCAGCAATTGTTTGGTACACATTTAGAGGTGAGGTGATTGAAGCAGCATGAAATGAAGTGCATTGCTTAAGGGCAAATTATGTTACCCAGTCCTCCAAGAATTCAAAGTTTGGCTTTACAATCCTGAGCTGAACACCCTAACACACCAAGTCATGTCCCTTCACTGTAACCTGTGTAAGCATGGCAAGTTAGCATATTTTCATCATCATCATCGTTGTTTAACATCTGCTTTCCATGCTGGCATGGGTTGGACGGTTTCACTGAGGACTGGCAAGCCAGTAGGCTATATCAGGCTCCAATCTGATCCGGCAAGGTTTCTACAGCTGGATGCCCTTTCTAATGTCAACCACTCCGAGAGTGTAGTGGATGCTTTTTATGTGCCACCGGCACAGAAGCCAGTCAGGTGGCACTGGCAATAACCATGTTCGAATGGTGCTTTTTATGTGCCAACAGCACGGGAGCCAGTCAGGCAGCCCTACCACTGGCACAGGACTAGTCAGGCGGCACTGGTATCGACCACGCTCAAATGGTGCTTTTTAAAAGCAAAAAATCTAAAACTGAGGTTGATTGCTCAGAGGTGCCATCTGCACAATCAACAATAGTTGAGTATTGGGTGAACATTGTGTGTGACTACACTTGTTTATTCTTGTAACAGTCCTGAGTAGATCTATGGTATGACCATCTTGCCTTTTTTTTCCTTTTTTTTTTTAATCAGATATAGGTGCAGGTATGGCTGTGTGGTTAAGAAGCTTGACCCCCAACCATATGGTTTCAGGTTCAGTTCCACTTTGGGTAAATGTCTTTTATAATAGCCAAAGGTGACCAAAGCTTTGTGAGTGGATATGGTTGGTTGAAACTGAAAGAAACTCATCGTATATACATATGTGTGTGTGTGAGGGAGTGTGTGTGTGTGTGTCCTTGCTTGATATCATTTGATTGTTGTAAATGAGTGTCACTGTTTTACAAGCAGTGTCATTCATTCCCAGTATCCTGCAAAAACAGTTTTTGGCCAAGGGGAAATATTACCAGCATACCTACACAAATCTATCCCCACCAACTTTGTCTCCTCATAACTTGCAGAAAAATAAATATCTTTTAAAGGAAATTTTTTACAAATACACTTCAGTTGGTATTTGATTCCAATTATATCAGAATTTGTGGTGAAACAATTTTGTCCTAGGGTGGGGAGAGGAGAGGAGTTTCAGCAAATTCACACAAGCAGGCTTTGTTTCATTTTAACATTAATTTAAAAAGTGGATAATTTCTTAATGAAATTTTCTATAAATTCTTTGAGTGTGTAGATTATGATTAATCGGAATTTAATATGAAAAAAGAAAAACAAAATTAATAAATTGAAGGCTCGTACACATACATACTGACACATACCACATATATCTACAAAATAAAACTCGAAAATTCAGAAAAAAATTGCGATGTGTCTCAGTTTATATATGTCATCATTGTTCGACCGTGGTCGAGACAATGGAATTTACTATGCCACCATTGTTATCCAAGGGAAAGGCAAAGGCCGATACAGCTTGGTACCTGTGACGTCATAACTGAGTGAACTGAAGCAACGTGAAATAAAGTGTCTTGCTCAAGAACACAACACGCAGCCCAGTCTGGGATTCAAACTCACAACTTTACAGTCATAAGTTCAACACTCTAACCACTGAGCCATGCACCTTCTGTCCCAATATGCCTAACATTAAAGCCTAAATTGCCTAACTCTATGAAATTTGCCTAACCTTAGAACATCAATACACATAATACAAAAATGAGGTTTTTTGATAAAAATTTTAATTTTTATGACTTTCTCATCATTATTATTATTATAAGACATGGCAGGAAATCAATTTTCCACCATGTCTAATATTTAAAAAAAAAATTTTATGGTGGGGTACAAAAAGAAGTCTTTCCAAAATTTTACATTAAATTCTGATATAATCGTAATCCGCACCATCTGAGGCATATTTCATTAGAAAATATCCATTTTCCTGAAAGTTATGAGGAAACAAAGCCACGGGCACACTTGTGTAGCTATGTTATATTATCTTGCTTGAAAACAGCGAGGGTTGGTGACAGGAAAGGCATTCAGCTGCAGAAAAATCTGTCTCCATAAACTTCATCTGTTTCATGCAAGCAGGGAAAAGTGGATGTTAAAACGAACGATGAGATACAGAACATCTATATCTGGCACTACACACACACGCACAGGTGAGCACATAAGTGAAAAACAAGGTTGAAAAATAGTACTCGAATACCAAAGGTAGAGTAATATACTTTTTATTAGCATAGCACCCCTCTCCCCGTTATATCTCTCTGTACTAGAACACGACCATGTTGCCTATGATACTCCAATATCTTTTACTTTTTATTAAAGAGTATTTATCACAACTGTCCGGCAAATGGGAACGTGAAACTCTGAGTAACAGTTCTGTGAAAATTTTGCAGCTTAAAAAAAAGAGAAATATATATATATATATATACACACACACACATACTCTTTTACTTGTTTCAGTCATTTGACAGTGGCTATGCTGGAGCACTGCCTTTTAATCGAGCAAATCGACCCCTGGAATTATTCTTTGTAAGCCTAGTACTTATTCTGTCGTTCTCTTTTGCCGGACCGCTAAGTTACGGGGACGTAAACACACCAGCATCGGTTGTCAAGCGATGTTAGGTGAGGGGACAAACACAGACACACAAACATATAACATATATACGACGGGCTTTCACTTTTCCGTCTACCAAATCCACTCACAAAGGCTTTGGTCAGCCTGAGGCTATAGTAAAAGACAATTGCCCAAGGTGCCACACAGTGGGACTGAACCTGGAACCATGTGGTTCACAAGCAAGCTACTTACCATACAACCACTCCTCCACCAACACACACACACACAAAGGGCCCTTCTTTTATAAAGTGTTCAAAGGGGCGATTGAGCTACTATTTTTAGTAAGTTGAGCAACCAACGTAGAGACTCCCCATTATGGGAGTGATAGATGCCCCGTAATTGATGAAGATTTATTATAAATTTAAGCAAACCTAAATATTTGATTCAGTCACATACTCTAAACATGCTTAGATGCTCACTGAAAATAAACAAACGAAAAGAAACCCCTCCCTTTAAAACCCTACCGTCATAGAGAAATGATTATTCACATGTTTCAGTCATAAACGCAATGGAAATGGTATTAAAA
Organism: Octopus sinensis; assembly: GCF_006345805.1. Taxonomy (NCBI): domain Eukaryota; kingdom Metazoa; phylum Mollusca; class Cephalopoda; order Octopoda; family Octopodidae; genus Octopus; species Octopus sinensis. The sequence goes on from NC_043003.1 coordinate 13,488,468, forward strand.
TGTTCTTGAATGTCATAAAATGTTGTTGCCCAAACTCCCCCTTCTCGTGTGATAGATATTCGCTCACAAATAAGCCAAACTAAACACCAAAAACAAAATAATAATAATAATAATAATAATAATAATAATAATAATAATAAATATATAAGTGAAAATAAAAATAATATGGAAAAAGCCTTGCTTCTGTGTGTCTTACCGACATAACTGTGACACATTTAAAATTCTTTCACATGAAACCTATTACACTATATTTTACTCCTGGCAGAAACCATTATAGATATTGTGTTTAGTTTCCGAAAATCTTTCTCTTATTCACTTACTATGAAATACACTAAACGCAAGCATAAACAGAGTGTGCGTGTATGTGCGTGCGTGTGTGTGTGTGTGTGTGTGTGTGTGCTAGTGGAAAGTTCATTTCTCTTATCTATGCAAGCTTCGCGAAGTACTCTCTCTGTACTATGGGGACATTGTTCTATAGTGTTTTCTGTTCTCTTTTTTTTCTTTATTTTTTTTCCTTTTCATTACCAGTGTTCACATCATCTGAATGAGTCAACTGTGCATGTGTGTGTGTGTGTGTGAGAGAGAGAGAGAGAGAAAGAGTATGTGTGTATGTGTGAGAGAGAGAGAGAGAAAGAGTGTGTGTGTGAGAGAGAGAGAAAGAGTATGTGTGTGTGAGAGAGAGAGAAAGCGTATGTGTGTGAGAGAGAAAGAGTATGTGTGTGTGAGAGAAAGAGAGAGAGAAAGAGTATGTGTGTGACAGAAAGAGTATGTGTGTGTGTGTGTGAGAGAGAGAGCGAGAAAGAGTATGTGTGTGAGAGAGAGAGAGAGAGAAAGATTGAGATAGACAAGCTGATAGACATGAGACTGTGATGTTTACATACAATAGAGAGAGAGAGAGAGAGAGAGAATATCAGGGAGAAAGAGAGAATAAATGCTAGGTAGAAATGAAACGTGCGCGAAAGAGAGAGAGAGTGTGTGTGTATGTGTGCACACACACACGCGTGTGTGTGTTTCTGTGTGTAAACCGGATATAAAGAGTAATAGATGGATAGGTATAGAGGAGATACATGATATAGATAGAGAGGGAAGTGAAGAGATAAGGAAATATGAGAACCAGTGAAAGGAATCGTGTCACATAGTGTTTAGTTCGTACAAAGATTAGTAGATGGAGTGTGAATAAAAATAAAAACGGTTGGAGAAGATAGTTTTATATTAAGGTGGGAGTAAGGGAGACGCGAGAGATGTGTCTGTGAAAGAAGCACAATTTTTTTTTTAGTCTCTTTACATGAAGGCTTGATAGCGAAAGATTAACTTTATAGGGCGCACAAATGGTGAGGTTGTGATGTTCAAGCCTCTTAACTAGAACAGTGATATTTGATTTCTAATAGCCTTTGGGTGAATGTAGCAAGGATGGCACGTGTGAATGACGGAGCCAGCTTGAGCATTATCCTATGAACCTAAAAAAATGAAAGGAAAAAAGAGTCACTGTTATGTGTTTTTTGCATGACACTATTGCCCAAGGTTACCGTGGACTTTCCCGTAGGCTTTTCTTTCCACGGATAAACCGAATCTGTTTTCCCTTTTTACATTGACATTTCTGTGATACATGATCTCTATTGATCGGCCTTCCAATTTCTTTTTTTTTCCCTGATCCCTTTTGATCGAAATTCGACCCACTTTTTTTTCTCTTCTTCCCAAAACGAAAAGCTCTACTTTGTATTTTGTCCCCTCTGTGTTCAGACCTGTGTGGCCAATAGAGAAACATAATAGCCTTTACACCAAATGGAGTTTTACAAACGTCTCTTCGTCACCATCCTCCTTGTTGTCGTTGTTGTCGTCATCATCATCGTCATCATTGTCATCATCGTAATCTAGTCATCATTGTTTTTGTCATCATCATCATTGACATCGTTATCATCAGTCATCATTTTTGTCGTTGTCATCGTCAATCGTTGTCATCGTCAGTATTATCACCATCATCGTTTTAACATCTGCTTGCATAGATCAGATGGAGTTTACTGAGGTTGATTTTTCTCTGGCTGGATGCTCTTCCTGTGCCAACCCTCACCTGTTTCCACGAAAGATAATACTTCCCCATGACCTGACATATTTTCATGAAAGATTGGAAAGGAAGGATACCATTTGCATGGTGGCAACTTTCGTTTACAAATACTGGACCAAAAAAAAAAAGTAGTCCCCACCATGACATTTGCTATTCCTTTGTGTGCCCACAGTGTTCCCAAAGCAGTTGCTACTGCCCAACCTAAGAACAACCGACACCAGGGGAAAACTTCAACAACATAAAAGAATTTCACTATTCTCAACTCGTACAAACAAGAATTGACATTTCCAGTCAATAATCCTAATACTACGGATATGTACTTGCATAGCAAGTGACCTGATCTGAAATTGTGTGTTGGAACAAAAACAATTGCAGTATGGAAGGTGTTTATAAGCCATTTAAGAAACACACAAAAACCGTTAGAGTCACTTCAACATTTAAATTTAATTTGTCAAAATATTTTCGTCGCTTTCAGACCGCGACCTGTTCACTGACAAAACTCCATGCTGTCTCAAAGCGATGAAAATATTGTGACAAATTAAATTTAAATGTTGAAATGAATCTAATGGTTATTGTGTGTTTCTTAATGGCTTATAAACACCTTCCACGCTGCAATTGAATCCTAATACTGCTCAGTATTAATACAGACTTTGTTGTGAATATGTATTCTTTAACACCAGAGCCTGTCCTGGCCCTGTCAATTTATATATCACTGGCAGGGAGATGAATAGCTGCTGCTTCTAGCAGTTGAGTGTCCATCATTGACAAGACCAAACAAGGTTGAAATCACATGACCTGGTGGTCTTGTGAAGGCGCATGGCTCAGTGGTTAGAGCGTCGAGCTTACGATCGTGAGGTTGTGAGCTCGAATCCCGGACCGGGCTGTGTGTTGTGTTCTTGAGCAAGGCACTTTATTTCACGTTGCTCCAGTTCACTCAGCTGTAGAAATGAGTTGCGACGTCACTGGTGCCAAGCTGTATCGACCTTTGTCTTTCCCTTGGATAACACTGGTGGCATGAAGAGGGGAGGTTGCTATGCATGGACGACTGCTGGTCTTCCATAAACAACCTCGCCCAGACTTGTGTCTAGGAGGGTAACTTTCTAGGTGCAATCCCATGGTCTGTGTCGTGACCGAAGGGGGTCTCCGGTGGTCTTGATGCTGGGGGTGGTGGGGATTTAGCTCCCCAAGAGTGATATAAACTTAGTATGTAAACTCAGACAAAATGCTTAGCAGCATTTTGACTGGTATGCTAATGGTTCTGCTAGTTCATTCTTTTCTACTCTAGTCACAAGGCCTGAAATTTGGGGGATGGGGGCCAGTCAATTAGATTGTTCACAGTACGCAACTGGTACTTAATTTATCAACCCCGAAAGGATGAAATGCAAAGTCAACCTAGGTGGAATTTGAACTCAGAACGTAATGACAGAAAAAATACCACTGCCAGTTCATTGCCTTACTCCAGCTTAATAATAATAAAATTATTTTGCTACACTCTTCATAACTTACCAAATTAATTGAAACAAATGCAGTGTATTTCAACAGGAATATGATAATGAAAGGGTTAGAAAGCTTGTTTCACAACCATGTGGTCTCAGGTTCAGTACCACTACATGGAACCTTGGGCAAGTATCTTTTGCTATGACCCTGGTTCACTGGGCAGATATGGTATTTTTACTACTTTTACCAAATAAGAGAATTTTCTCGCCATTGTAAATGAAGTGAACTTGCCTTTAGAAGCTGCAATATGTCACAAACATTTTAACTCACCTAAAGTTTGCTTAAGCCTAAACACTGCTTGGCACTGATACTGCTGAATATGTGTTTGTGTGTCTTTGTATTTGTATTTTCTCTTTGCCAACCATGGTCTGATGTGGAGGCTATGAATTTAAGTTTGAGATCAGATTAGTTGATGGGCCTATTCTGCCTCACTGGATCGACATGAATTCTCTACATACATTCATACATACATACATATATATATATATATATATATATATATATATATATATATATATATACACATACATCACACATGCATGTACACATACACATGCACTCACATACATATATATGGACAAAAAACAAAGTGCTTACACACAATACAAGAACTTTCAAAAAGGGTTGTATCATTCTGTTTTTCAAAAACTTGAAAAGATTTTTTTAGATAGATAATAACTTTTAAGCTAATCTTCTTCAATATATACTCCTTAATTCTTTTACTTGTTTCAGCCATTTGACTGTGGCCATGCTGAAGTATATATAGTCTTTAATTCTTTTACTTGTTTCAGTACCTTTAGTCACACCAACATCAGTTGTCAAGCAATGGTGGGGGCACACACAAGCAATGGTGAGGGGACATACAGAAGCACAAATACATACATATATATATATATTTATGGTGCCACATAGAAAAGTACCAGTGCCGGTGCCATATAAAGAGCATTTGTACTGGTGCTTACATATGGAGCAGCTCTTGCAGGTGCCACATATAAAGCACCTAGTACTCTTTGTAAACTGGTTGGCATTAGGGAGGGCATCCAGCCACAGGAACCATGCCAAAACAGACAATTGGAGTCTGGGCAGCTCTCCAGCTAGCCAGCTCCTGTCAAACCATCCAACCAATGCCAGCATGGAAAACGGACATTAAATGATGATGATATATTCATGAGGAGCCGCTTTCAGTTTTTGTCTATGAAAAACACTCACATGGCTTAACTCAATCTGTATATTAACAATATTGATATTCTTCTCAGCATCCACAGACTTATACAGAGTAGAAATAAAACACATATTTCTCAGATACTACAATGAAATTATAACCATAATTTAATTTCACAAATTAAGCAAAATAAATATATCCAGAGATGGATCTTATCCAAGTTGTAATGAATTATATTAATTAAAACTTCATCAGCATCAAAAGTTAATCATTTTTGTAATAGGTGAGAAAGGAAAGGATGAATAAAAAAAAAAATCAACCCCAAAACAACAGTTAGAGGGAAAAAAATTTAATCTAGTTTTTCTATCTCTACTAAGCAGTAAAAAACAACAGAAATATAAACATAGAGCGAAGAATTGTGTCTATATGGAAGCGATTGCTAGCAAGTCTTCTCCCAAGAGAAATATTGGATATCTAGTGACAAGCATCAGTGGATTTAGAAAATTCATTTTGTGAAAAAAAAAAAAAAAAAAAAAATTAAAAAAACCAGTAGCTATTGCATTAATGTATCACTTACCCTTGAAAACTATTTCCATTTTGGCGAATAGCTTTCAGTGACAACTGATATACTTCTGCACAGTGAGAGGTAGTTTAGAATAAATATAGTTTATTGTTAGATTCTTTACATTTGTTGGTCTTGTACACCAATGAATAAGAAAGAATGGAAGTTATTCTATTGAGTGAAGATGCTGGTTTGTTTGCGACTGAATCAAATTGTAATTACTGAATCCTTCTCAATTGTTCTCGGTTCTTACCTGTTATATGTTATTAATACAGGTATCTCCTTTTTTTTTTATACCAGTGGTTCTTAATTATTATAATTTTTTTGTTTTTTGTAGAGCCCCTTTTTAAGTAATTATGCCTAGAACCCACCTATGTGGTGAGTGAGCTATCATGACTAAACTAATTAGGGACTCGTTCTATTTCTTTACAAGGGGCTAAACACAGAGAGGACAAACGAAGACAGACAAACGGATTAAGTCAATTATATCGACCCCAGTGCAGAACTGGTACTTATTTAATCGACCCCGAAAGGATGAAAGGCAAAGTCGACCTCGGCGGAATTTGAACTGAGAACGTAACGGCAGACGAAATACGGTTACGCATTTCGCCCAGCGTGCTAACGTTTCTGCCAGCTCGCCGCCTTCATGAAGGAGTCTTAACTAGGGATTCCTTCATAGAGTAACTGCTGCATTTGTTGAGTATATAAACAATTTGGCTCCTTGTTTCTCTGGGGACTGTCAGGATGATGTAGACGCCTCTGATGAGAACCCAATAAGGTTTGAAAATCGATTAAGGTTGTTCATTGTTTTTTCAATCTGTGGAGAAATGACTAAAATTTACCCCTGTTTATAATTATACCATATATTACATAATCATCATGATCATTTAAGATCCACTTTCCATGCTGGCATGGGTTGGACAGTTTGACAGGCGCTTGCTAGGCAGAAGACTGCACCATACTTCTGATTTTGTTTTGGCATGGATTTTATGACTGGATGCCCTTCCTAACACCAACCACATGAGGTCAGTGTTGGCATGTTTTTTTTTTTAGTCAGATGCCCTTCCAAATGCCAGCCATTTTACTATGCGGAAGTGGAAGCTTTTTACATGGCACCGGCACTGGCAGGGTCCTTGATATTTGGGCAAATTGAAAAAAAAAAAAAAAGCACAAGTTAAAAGGGCACACACATAGAATGTATAAGGTTGACAATCAGTGTAAGATGGAAAAGAGTGAGTGTGTAATGTTTCAAGGGTGGCTTTTCATCAGAAAGAGGAGAAAGGAAAAGTCCAGAAGGAAAGAAAAATGTTCAAGAAAAGCATATATATATATATATATAGTTAATCCAAACATGAAAACACAGAGAAAACACAACAATGCAAGGATGTGGAACAAGTATAGTGTTATTGGACGATCAGGAAAGGAAAGAAAGGAGGAGGATTTAACGTTTTGAGCAGAGCTCTTCATCAGAAACATAGGAAAAGGAAAGATCCAAGGAAGGGAAGACGGAGGAAAAAAAAATCGCCGATACACACGCGGTCACATATATACATATACATATATATATATATATATATATATATATATATATATATATATATATGTATGTATATACACACACACGCACGCATAAGTGCAGGAGTGGCTGTGTGGTAAGTAGCTTGCTTACCAACCACATGGTTCCGGGTTCATTTCCACTGCGTGGCACCCTGGGCAAGTGTCTTCTACTATAGCCGCAGGCTGACCAAAGCTTTGTGAGTGGATTTGGTAGACGGAAACTGAAAGAAGACCATCATATGTGTGTGTGTCCATCATCGTTTGACAACTGATGTTGGTGTGTTTACGTCCCCGTAACTTAGCAGTTCAGCAAAAAGAGACCAATCAAATAAGTACCAGGCTTACAAAGAATAAGTACTGGGGTTGATTTGTTTGACTAAAGGCAGTGCTCCAGCATGGCCGCAGTCACATGACTGAAACACATAAAAGAATAATAAAATACATATACATGCACAATTATTGAGTGTATATATTTGTATAGGAGCATGGGTTAAATGAGGAAACACATCAGCCTGAAGGAAGTAAATGAGGGAGAGAAAAGGTTTGAGAATCATTGATTCATAAGATAGCTAAGGGTTTCTGAAGCTTAAGAGATATGATGATAAAAATAAACAAAGAATAATACAACATGATAATAATAATGTAGTCACGATGGGTATACTGGGCTTCGTATATTTTACCCCAATGTCACTTTGGTGGCATGCACTGTTCTTTCAGTCAATAATATTAATAATAATAATAATAGTGCCCTGATGCAGTACCAGGCGGTGGCTCTCATGGCTTCTGATCTTAACTGATTGGAAGTGTTATCATGTACATTGTTTTGTCTTGGTATAAAAGATGGGCTACAGCAAATATTCTGCTCAATACCACAGACTTGCTTGTCAGTTGTTTGACCTTAACCAGTTGAGCATGTCCCTTATTGGCTAACGATATGTGCATCTCTGATCACGAGCAGAAATTGTGGGGAGCATCATAGCCATGTATTGAGAGGTGTTCTGTGGGGTTTAGATAATTCACCTTTGGAAACATGGGTGGTTTGTTCAACATCCTTGAACAACCATTTTTCAGGGACCTTTTGAGCAGGATGGGCTACTTGACCTAAAGAAAATTCTAACTGGGCCCCACCTGCAGGGTCATGCATTGTTTACCTTGATATGAGATCACCATGTCGCGCACATGGTTGTGATGCATGTGCCTGGTGTACTCTTATCAGATGGGTGTCATGATGCCTTTCTTATCAGATGGGCATCGGATATTTGTGCCCCAGTGTGACTTTGATGGCATGCACTGCTCTCTCACTCAATAATAATAATAATGGTAATAATAATAATAATAATACTAACAACAACAGCCAGTTCCAAAAAAAGGGTAGAACTATTTACTGACTAGTTACTAACTAGAACAGTTTTGCTGTAATGTTAGCAAAAATATTTCCAAAGTGAATTAATTAGTAATATATTATTCAGTAATGATATATATCTACGTGACTGTTACAAAAACTGGCTATTTAAATTCCTTTTATATGCTCGTTGTTATTGTTATTATTGTTGTTGTTGTTGTTGTTCTGGCAGGAAGAAAAAGAAAAAAATCACATTGAATAATTTTTCTGCGCCACTTATAATGCTTACTGTAAAAAAAAAAAAAATCACAGCAAACTCTACCAAAAAAAAAAAAAAAACCAGGAAGAAAATCACCAAAAAAAATAAGGTTGCCTCTATAGATATTTCTTCTAATATCTCAGCAACTGATACAACATCAAGCTAATATGCAAATTATATTACTAACTTAGCAATGTGCCTCTAATTATTGTAAATATTGGAGAACGACAGACAATATACGTTACATGCAAATACAACACACATCATTCTCTCTGTGTGATCTGCAACAGATGAACCTGTACGTATATTTTAAGGGGACAGAAATCTGTTTCTAAGCCACAGCAGGCTTAAAACGAATTGCATTTAAGCATATTAATAAAAGCTGGCAAGTTTCGTGCATATCTATTCAGTAGATATTTTATGGACGACCATTTCGTAACAAGATAGATTTTAAGTGTTCCCTCTATTACTTTTTTCATTTCTCCATCAACATCACAGTGGATATTAGCAGCTATAGATGAAAGGTTAGTTTGGATTATAAACTGGAAATGATGCATTGCCAGCAGGTTTTTATTGGTATTTATCTTATATGCTGCTAACCAATAATGGCGAATTTTTCACAATTGAACGCCATATGTGTACAGGGCCAGTGTTAAAACAAGACGTTGTAATTCATACATACATGTATATATATAAACAGATTTATATTCATATGTGTGTGTGTGTATATATATATATATAAATATATATAGGTGCAGGAGTGGCTGTGTAGTAAGTAGCTTGCTTACCAACAACATGGTTCTGGGTTCAGTCCCACTGTGTGGCACCTTGGGTAAGTCTTCTACAATAGCGTCGGGCTGACCAAAGCCTTGTGAATGGATTTGGTAGACAGAAACTGAAAGAAACCCATTGTGTGTAATATATATATATATGTTTGTGTCTGTGTTTGACAACCGATGCTGGTGTGTTTACGTCTCCATAATTTAACGGTTTGACAAGAGAGACTGATAGAATAACTACTTGATTTCCTTCACTAAAGGTGGTGCTCCAGCATGGCCACAGTAAAAATGACTGAAATGAATAAAAGTATATATATATATATATGACTGGCCTCCATCAGTTACGACAAGGGTTCCAGTTGATCCAATCAATGGAACAGCCTGCTCATGAAATTAACATGCAAGTGGCTGAGCACTCCACAGACATGTGTAACCCTCATATAAATATATATACATATATATATAGTTGAAATTTATAGAAAAACAAAAGATGAAGACAGGTGTTTGAACAATAAGCAAGTGTATTAGTTTGAAACTCAGGAAAAATGAAAAAGTCTTTTATGTTTCAAGCCTATGCTCTTCAGCAGAAAGGAATAGAGAAAATAAATGGAGAGAGAGTGAAAAAAACTTACATATCTGTATGTAGGCTTGGAACATAAAAGACTTTTTTCATTTTTCTCAAGCGTCAAAGTAATACACCTGCTTGTTGTTCATACTGAACTTCTAACTCTTTGGCCTTGCATATCTGAACCACTTCTCTAACTTGCAGCACCACTCTTCATCCACATACCAGCAGTCCACCCGGCTCTTCTGACTCTACCTTCTTGGATTTCACTGGATTTTTTCATTGATATATATATATATATATCCCGTAACTTAGCAGTTTGGAAAAAGAGACCGATAGAATAAATACTACGCTTACAAAGAATAAGTCCTGGGGTCAATTTGTTTGAGCAGGAGTGAAGGACAGCTTTATTGCTTTAGCTACTTTATGTACCACCATTAAAAGCAATATACATACATACATACATAACTACATGATGGCTGCCCCCTCGTTATCGAGTATGGCTACTGCACGAAGCTTAACTGTTATTGGTGCTGTGATCGAATGTGTCTTTTTAGCCCAGCTAAAGATCTACAATGTCTTGTACAAAATTGGCAACTAAAACCTTTACTGGTATACGACAGGCTTCTTTCAGTTTCCGTCTACCAAATCCACTCACAAGGCTTTGGTCGGCCCGAAGCTATAGTAGTAGAAGACACTTGCCCAAGGTCTCACACAGTGGGACTGAACCCAGAACCATGTGGTTCATAAGCAAGCTACTTACCACACAGCCACTCCTACACCTATGAACTGTGTTTGCTTCATTTCTTTTTAGTCTTGATGAATCCCGTGTACTTAAGGTCCACATGAAATAAACACCAGAGATGCTTCATCCCAATGCTGAAATTGCAGGAGATACTCAGATATATTACCAACTCTTCTAAATCCATTACAATGTCAGAAACCCTTCCATATCATCAGCAGATATTTCAAGATCACAAGCATTTTGCCCCTTAACCTGTATGCTTCCCCTTAGTCGAGTAGCAAGGGCTGCATTAGTCTTCACCTGAAGCAGGGTTCTAACTGTAGTCTCTTATGAACCATAGCCACCTTGAGCTGGTTTCAGCTACCATGCCTATCTCCTTGGTGCCTTTCTTCAGTTGTCTGAATTCCAGAATAACCTGCAAGAAATTGTGCCAGGAAGCCATGGTAGCAACCATCAATATACCAAATGTCATTTAAATTTGCATACAAGCATCATACAATCCACCCTTCTCACTAAAAACGAGGACTTTTATTAACAATAGAGTTTGTAGTTTCCTGAACTTCTTCCAACCCGATTTTATCCTGGCTACTATGCTTTCAGTACATCCACCCCTACTGCTAATTATACAACCTAGATAACAACAAAATTCACTTAACAGGTCGCGGATTTTAGCGACGAAAATATTTTGACAAATTAAACTTAAATGTTGAAGTGAATCGAACGGCTTTTGTGTGTTTCTTAAATGGCTTACAAACACCTTCCACGCAACAAAATTCAGTTCTATATTTAAGAAATGAGGAATTATGTACATTATTTACATTTGGCGGATATTTGTCCTCATCTTGTTTGTTGCTAACACAACATTTTGGCTGATATACCCTCCAGCCTTCATCAGGTGTCTTGGAGAAATTTCGAGCCTGGGTTCTCATTTCTAAGGTATTTTTCTGTTGTTATTATTATTATTATTATTATTATTATTATTATTATATTATTATTATTATTATTATTGTTCAAGTCACTGCTTCGAATCAAACTCGGAATCTTGGGGTTAATAGCCTGAGCTCTTAACCACTAAGCCATATGCCCAATTCCAAGCAGTGACCTGAATAATAATAATAATAATAACATCGAAAAATACCTTAGGAATTTCCCCAAGACACCTGATGAAGGCTGAAAGGTTGTGTTAACAACAAACAAGATGAGGACAAATATCCATTACTTGTAAATAATGTAAATAATGAAAATATTGAACAACAAAATTGTTGACTACTTCTAAGGACCCAACTGGCTACTCAAAGGAATTTATTACCTGGATGTTTTCTGTGCTTGATGCTTCTGAGCATCTGCAATGTTTTCTGTTAACCTGCCTGTGGTCCTTCTCCACATCTTGCACATCCAGTGTTTCCTCTGGGCTCACTGTAGGGAGTTTCTATTTACTCCTTTCCTGCATACTAAATACAAGCATTTCTAGGATGGTGACAGGGTCCAGCTTTCTTTTCTACTAAGTGTAATTTTAGTTTTGGCTAAGTTTTCTTTAAAGCCCTTCAATTCCAGTTTTTGTTCTCATGCCTGAAATTTCCTCTTTCTAACACATTTCATTTGCCCTTGTAACAATTTACAATAACACTGCTACACCAACCACAAGGTATGAACAACTGTTCTCTGTAACCTAAATGACTGTTTGAGTGATTTAACTCAATCCCTATTTTTTCAGGTATTTCAAGCATCCCAGTGAATATTTCTGATGGGCCAGCTGCTTTCCCATTTTCATATTTGCAACCACTCTATTCATACAGTGGACATTAAAGTGATGGACATATGTGTGTGTGTGTGTGTATTGATATTTACTCTTCAAAAATTTCTCACCTATAGCATTGCTCTCAATGACTAATCTGTTGGCTTTGTAGCTGTTTTTTTTTTAATTTAATGTGTGAAATAAGATATCTATGGTTCATGTTTATGGCATTGAACTCTGTGTACATTACAGAACTTCAGGAAGCTTGATCCTTCCTCAATTATTATACCATACCCATAGGTTTCATGTACACTTTGGAAGATCATAAGAATGGTCCCTCTATGATAAATAACAGCAGCTTCGTTATTGTAGTTACTTAATGAACCAGTTGTCAATATATATCCACTGTATGAATGGAGTGGTTGCAAATATGAAAATGGGAAAGCAGCTGGCCCATCAGAACTATTCAATGAGATGCTTGAAATATCTGAAAAAATAGGGATTGAGTTAATCACTCAAACAATCGTTTAGATTGCAGAAAGCAGTTGTTCATACCTTGTGGTTGGTGTAGCAGTGTTATTGTATGAATGTTCTCTAGTGGACAACTGTATGACACTCTGATAGAGTGTCATACAGTTGTCAACTAGAGCACCTAATCCTTCTTTTGGGTCTACTTGCAATAGACTCCCCCCACCTCTCTTTCTTTCTCTTCCGTGCATTCTCCACATTCAACAGCCTTTCAGAGTTGTATTTCTATCTCTCTTTTTAGCATTAGTGAGAGCCAGTGCGTCATTAAGATCCCTTTATACCCTGACAACATCTTGGTTCTCTTTAATACACTGCTTAGCAATCCTGAACACACTCCATCCCTAATCCTTTATGTCACAAACCTTGTGCAAACTTCTTCCTTTCTGCATCTCTTCTTGCTATGTACACTTGATGTCTAGCATCTCATCTAGCTGTCTGACATTGCTTTATTTTTTTTATTATCCCCATTTTCCCAGTCTACCCAAACCTGAATCTTAATTTTAAATACTTTGTACACAGCTGTATTCCACCACCATGTTTCCTGTGGTTGGAACCTCACACCAGCCACAAATCTAAGCTGTCCTGTTTTCTCTTTGCTATAAAGTTTCTATCCCACCCTTCCTTTCATCAAATGCTTCATCTAGTACTTCTCTGAACCTCTTATTGTTTTATTGGCTCTTTAAGCTTCCATATTTTCCTTCTCCAAACTTTTGACCCTCTCTTGGTTCATTTAGTTCTTATTCTGAAATCAGTAATCACAAAACCCAGTCAGGTGGTAAATTCTTCACCAGTAAAAGCCAGTTGACACACAACTGGCTTCTGAGTGTCCGTGTACACACACAGAAGGAAGATGGCCTTTCTGTCACCAACTCTTATCTGCTTTTCAGGCAAAGAATATCTTATTTCACACATTAAAAAAAATAAATAAAACTCCAAAGCCAACAGATTAGCCATTGAGAGCAATGTTATTTATGGGTGAGAAATTTTTGAAGAAGAGCAAACATCAACACTCACACACACACACACAAATGCATACATATGTCCATCACTTTAATGTCCACTGTATGAATGGAGTCTATATGGCTTGTGTGTTCATCTGACTGTTAAGTAAACATGTAGTTGGCTTGTTTCCTGATTGAAAAATGGTTAGGTCATTTATGTTGTAGAACTCCAGAAGTTGTGATCTCTCCTCATTCCTTGTACCATAACCATAGCCTCCAAGAACATTTTATACAGTGGACATCTATTGACAACTGGTTCATTAAGTAACTGTAATAACGAAGCTGCTGTTATTTATCATAGAGGTAGTATGCAGAGGGACCACTTTTATGAGCTTCCAAAGTGTACATGGAACCTATGGGTATGGTATAATAATTGAGGAAGGATCAAGCCTCCTGAAGTTCTGTAATGTATGCAGAGTTCAATGCCATAGACAAATTGCCAATAACTAACCTAAGCATAATTTTTAATTTTCTGAGATTTTACAAAAACAACAAAAATATTTTTTTTGTCAATCACTCTGACTGCCTCAATTTATCTAGTCACCTCACAGGGAATAGTATACTGTACCCACTTCACTTACTCCCTTGTTGTTACAAGCACAGAAGAATTTGTACTGTTGTTCCTTGTCTGCAAGGCGTCTGGCTGAGGTCTCCTTCCATCTTATTTCTTGCACACAACACACATCAATCTGTTTCTGCCCTAGCATCTTCACATTCTTTCCTAACCAACCTTTCATTGTAACAATGTTGATTGATGGTAACTCTCAACTTTTTTGCTCTGGAAAGAAGAAGCAGATTTCTAGTGATGCTTTTTGCTGATTTTTGACTTCATAATCTAAAATTGAATGAGAAAGTTGGGGCTTGTCCTAATAACCTCAATTCATCACATATAGCAATCACTATTATTATTGGAGGTATTATTCTGAGTCACTTAGTGTGATAGTTAATAGCCTCACAAAAAACTCCATAAACAAGGTGGTTATGTGTGTGTGCATATGTATATATATATATATATATATATATATATATATATATATATATATAGGGAGAGTTTATCAGAAAAACAAAAGACGAAGACAGGTGATGTACAAAACAAACAGATGTATTAGTATAATGCTCTGGAATAGAAAAAGTCTTTTACGTTTCGAGCCTACGCTCTTCTACGCTCTTATGTGTGTGTGTATATATATATATATATATATATATATATGCTTGTGTGTGTGTGTATATATATATATATGTTTGCATGCATATATATCTATCTATCTATCTACACATATTAACATATATGTACGTGTGTGTAGGTATGTCTGTGCTTGCGTACACACGTGTGCATGTGAATGAGAAAATGTGGTAGGTGTTGACATCCGTGTTTTTGTCAGTACATATATCTGGAGACAAACACGAGCAGCTGAGTGCAGTATTTTTATAAGTTGAATGGCTTATTGTAAGAACATAACGACCAACAGAATTTCTAGAGAAACAATTTAGCTTTTTATCAATTTAGACACTTTCCAATAGTGTTGACACAGAGCTTGTGTCAAGTGTACAGAACACACAGCAAGGAATCAATAATTTTAGATTTGCAGCTTGGAACTACAGAATCCAAGTTGTAATTAGCTTCAGCTTGCTGCTGGCCTCAGCTCAATTTTATCATGTTTGTTTGCCATAGTCGCTGACGTTCTTACTGTCAGTTAAATGGCATTTGGTTGGTGCCTGATGCCTATAATGTTATAGGGATATGTGAAGTAAATAATGTACAAGAGGAAACTAGAATCGGTCTTTTTTCTTCCATTTTTTTTCTTTGTAATCATGAACTAACTTTATATATATATATATTGTGAATGTGTGTAAAGATCTCATCATTTGCAGCAGATAAACTGTTACCTGGTTAAGAAACATCTCACTCTGCTGGTTTAAGTATTACAGAGATAGATAAAGAAAAACAATTTCAGCAATAACTTTAGTATAGAATCCACAATTAGCAATTGCTTTAACATAGACAAAAACATTATATTTGATCGAAAAGTGTTAATCTTGTGTTTCGTTTTTTTTCTTTTTTGATCAACTTTAGTTTAGTTTTAGGGTAAAAAAGTTTATATAGATTTGTTATTAGATAACTAAAGCAAATAAAAGCATTGGTTTGGTTCGGTATTATCCATTAGTGCTTACTGTTTTGTAATCAAGGAGAGTGATATTGTTGGAGGAGACAATTCATTGGAGGTTTTATGTCTGATCGACCTCTGAGCTCTAAGGTTATTGTTTCAAGCAAGTAGACCAAACAGCAAGCAATATTAAATAGAGTAGAGTAACTTGTTCAAGCACAGTAATAATAATAATCTATTTTACATTAATATTCCTATGTTTTGTATAAATGGGATGGTTTATATTTATTGTATTGAAGCAATTGTTTTTACCACAGGAAAACCTTACAGCTCACCAACCACATAACTGTGTAATAGAGTCAAGACTCAAAACAATTGTTTGACCGGCTAGAAACAGCAGCCAAATCTCTCTCTTGCCCCACCATACTGTTTTAATTCTTTCATTACCCATTTCTGTTGAAATGCACTATTTTTGTTTTAATTAATTCTGGAAATAATATAGAATTCAGTAAAATAATGTGACAAGCATTGGCAACATACCCGACCCATTTTGAAACGTGGACCGAGGAGTCCCAGTCAACTGCGGGTCGTCGGAGCCTTTCACTTTGTGAACTTTGATAGCACAGTATGAAGACAGAATGGTCATGTTTGGAGTGTCTTTGACCACGTCTGATAAAGCAGAGCTGACCTGGTGTTAACAAAATATTCTATCTAGATACTTCAAGAACATAGATTGAAGCAGTTGGTAAGTTGTGTATCAATCCTTTCTACTGGACACACAAGGCCTCAAATTTGGGGGAAGGAATTAAGTCGATTTCATTGGCTCCAGTGCATAACTGGTACTTACTTAATCAACCCCGAAAGGATGAAAGGCAGAGTTGACCTCGGTGGAATTTGAACTCAGAACATAGTGGCATGCAAAATACTGCTAAGCATTTCACCTGGTGTGCTAACAATTCTGCCAGCTCGGCACCTTTAAGTTGTATCAATAACATCAATGTAGACGAGCAATCCTTGACCTGAATTAGGGGGTGAGGTCATCATTATTTAATGTCCATATTTGACAGGACCCAATGAGTCCAAGAGCTGCGGTAAGCTGCAGTATTTGCTTCGACATGGTTTCTATGGCTCAATGCTCTTCCTAATACCAGCCACTTTTCAGAGTGCACTGGGCGCTTTCTTTTCATGCCACCAACACTAAAGAGATGGCCATGTAGTTAGCAAGGCTATAA
>NC_043003.1:13510598-13580598 GCF_006345805.1 Octopus sinensis
CACGTCCTCGCGTTGTTGTGTTTTCCTGTTTGGATTAACTATATATATATATATACAAATTGAGATAGGGGTTGTAAATGCAACCCTCCATGGGATAAGATATATCCAATATACTGCTAGTGAAGTACCCAACAAAGTTAATACATAAATGTTAAGGATTGCGATGCAATCAATTCATTTACTGTATTATATGGGCAAAGGTAAAATGATTTACCACAAATTACTAATACAAGATAAGAAAATGGAGAAATACATCTAAATCAAATATCAATTACACGATAATACTCAATCACATACTTTATTAAACCACCACATAAGAGACTGTAGGGTTACATATAAAAAGCAGAACAAATCAGTGTACATTTTATATTCTCTTTTATATATATTCTACTTATTATACAACATTACTCTTTTATGTACACTTTTTTATGTACACTACTGTATGTACACTGATTTGTTCTGCTTTTTATATGTAACCCTACAGTCTCTTATGTGGTGGTTTAATAAAGTATGTGATTGAGTATTATCGTGTAATTGATATTTGATTTAGATGTATTTCTCCATTTTCTTATCTTGTATATATATATATATATATATATATATATATATATACATTAACTATATATATACACTTATATAGGCACAAGTGTGGCTGTGTAGTAAGGAGTTTCCTTCCCAACCATGTGGTTCTGGGTTCAGTCTCACAGCATGGTACATTGGGTGTCTTCTCCTAAAGCCTCGAGCCGACCAAAGCTGTGAATAGATTTGGTAGATGGAAATTGAAAGAAGCCTGTCGTATATATACATGTGTGTGTGTGTGTGTCTGTCCTCTACCACTGTTCAACAACAGGTGTTGGTGTGTTTACGTCCCCATAACTTAGTGGTTCAATAAAGGAGACTGATGGAACAACTACCAGGCTTAAGAAATAAACACTGCAGTTGATTCATTCAAGTAATATTCTTCAAGGCCATGCCTCAGCATGGCCGCTGTCTAATGACTAAAACAAGTAAAAGGAATAAAAGTAAAGAACCCTGAGCAGACAGGCCTATAATCAAAGGATTCCCAGCCTTGACCACCTCATTTATTTTTTTCTTCAGATATGGTATTCCTAGAGCTACATCAACTAATGTGTCTCCTCTTTATAAAGACAGTTTAATTTGAAGTAAATTGGTCTCTTTTGCCGAACTGCTAAGTTATGGGGATGTAAACACACCAACACCAGTTGTCAACCAGTAATTTTTGGGGAGGGGG
Source organism: Octopus sinensis (assembly GCF_006345805.1). Lineage (NCBI taxonomy): Eukaryota > Metazoa > Mollusca > Cephalopoda > Octopoda > Octopodidae > Octopus > Octopus sinensis. The sequence goes on from NC_043003.1 coordinate 13,511,851, forward strand.
AGCAAACAAATACACACACACACATATATATATATATGTATAATAATAATAATAATAATAATATGAGGGAATATTATTCCAAACTTACAGGGAAAAATTCAATTTAGAAATACTAAATCAAATTTCACAAAATATAATATATATAAATTATAAAAAAATATATATACGTTTTATTTATTATTTTGCACATTACTTAATCATCGTTATATGTTTTATCTTATATTTAATCTTTCTCTTTCTATAATATGTAATTTTTTTCTAAATGGTATAATTTAATTTTTCATTATTGAATTGATAAAAGGTGTTTTTTTTTCTAATTCATATATATATATATATATATATATATATACACACACACACACAATGGACTTCTTTTCAGTTTCCGTCTCCCAAATCTACTCAGGAGCCTTTGGTTAGCTCAGGGTGCCATGCAGTGGGACTGAACCCAGAACGATGTGGTTGGGAAGCAAGCTTCTTACCACACAGCCATGCCTGCACCTATTCTTACTACATATATATATATATATATAAACATAGACACATAGTTGCACAAGGCTATTTTTTAGTTTATGGACTGATTGCTTATTTCTTTCCTAACCAACGAGCTTCATTATCTAAGCTTAACTATTTAGCATTCAGATACTTGAGTCAAATATAATCTGTGCTTATTCATGTTTTGAATTAATTGTGCATTAGCTCATAGCTTTGAGATTTCTTTGATGTGATTGTTCACATAAAACAAGTAGAATAAAAAACAAAATATTTTTTTCAAATTTTTTTGCACAAGGCCATCAATTTTTAGGGGAGGGGAAAGTCGATTACATGGCCTCCAATGCTCAGCTAGTACTTATTTCTATCAACCCCGAAGGGACAGAAGGCAAAGTTGACCTTGGTAGAAATTGAACGCAGAAAATAAAAATGGATGATATGCCGCCAAGCATTTCGCCCGGTGTGCTAATGATTCTGCCAGCTTGCCACTTTAAAAGAAAAAGGATTAAAAACAAACATTTTATTACTATCACTCATAACCACTGATGTATGTTTGAAGCTAACCCACACTAAAAACTATATATTTAACCTTTTAGCATTCAGATTATCTTGCCAGTGCAATTGGCACGTAAAAAGCACCATCCGATTGTGGCCGTTGCCAGCCTCGCCTGACCCCGTGCCGGTGGCACGTAAAAAGCACCATCTGACCGTGGTCATTTGCCAGCCCCGTCTGGCAGCTGTGCCCGTGGCATGTAAAAAGCACCCACTACACTCACGGAGTGGTTGGCATTAGGAAGGGCATCCAGCCGTAGAAACATTGCCAGATCAGACTGGGCCTGGTGCAGCCTCCTGGCTTCCCAGACCACAGTTGAACCGTCCAACCCATGCTAGCATGGAAAGTGGACGCTAAATGATGATGATGATGATGATGATTATTTGCACTTAATCAAGCATTATCTCGAAGCTTCAAAATTACTAAGATGTGCATTATTTATATTTGATGGATATTTGTCATCTTGTTTGTTGTAAACACGTTTTGGCTGAAGGCCTTCATCATTTGACTGCAGCCATGCTGGAGCACTGCCTTCACTCAAACAAATCAACCCCAAGACTTATTCTTTATAAGCCTAGTACTTATTCTAGCAGTCTCTTTGCCTGCCAAACTGCTAAGTTACGGGGATGTAAACACACCAACATCGGTTGTCAGGCAATGGTGGGGACAAATACAAACACACAAATATATACATATATGACGGGCTTCTTTAATTTCTGACTACTAAATCTACTCACAAGGCTTTGGTCAGCCTGGGGTTATAGTAGAAGACATTTGCCCAAGGTTCCACGCAGTGAAACTGAATCCAGAACCATGTGGTTGGTAAGCAAGCTGCTTACCACACAGCCACTCCTGTACCTATATATATATATATATATATACACACACACACTTTTAACTTGACCGCAGCCATGCTGGAGCACTGCCTTGATGAAATGTTAGTCAAAAGAACTGACCCCAGTACTTATTCTATTGGTCATTTTTGCTGAACCGCCAAGTTATCGGGATGTAAACACAGACACACACACATATACATATGATGGGCTCCTTTCAGTTTCCATCAACCAAATTCACTCACAAGGCGTTGGTTGGCCTGAGCCTATAGTAGAAAATACTTGCCCAAAGTGCCACACAGTGGGACTGAACCTGGAGCCATGTGGATGGGAAGCAAGCTTCTTACCACACACAGTATATATATGTTCCATCTCAATTTCTACATATAAGCATCTAGTACTTACATCAAGTGGATTACCAACCACACTGAACTAGCATGCCAAATGGCTGAGTACTCCACAGACATATGTACCATTACCATAATCCTTCAATAAAATTAGCATGACACAATTATGTAATATGGATGGAGTCTGGAATACCAAATATAGCCCATCCGACAGGTATCTAAGTACTTATCCTCAATGTATTTCCACTCAACATTTGGTGCTGCCTAGAGATTATGGTAAAGACACTTGCATAAGATGTTACAGAGTAGGATTGACCCAGGGACCTCATGGTTGTGAAGCAAAGTTCTTAACCATTCAGCTAAGTCCATCTCACAAATGCACACACCCATACATAGAAATATATGATGTAAACCCAATATGCATATGCATGGGCACAAACGAATAACAAGCAGCAATGGTAAGGTGGGCAAACTGGCAGAATCGTTAGCATGCCAGACAAAATGCTTGGCAGCATTTCGTCTGTCCTTACGTTCTGAGTTCAAATTCTGCCGAGATTGATTTTGCTTTCATCTTTTCGGGGCCTGATAGAATAAATTAGCAACTGAACACTGGGCTCAATGTATCCAATATACTTGCTCCCTGCAAATTATTGGCGAGGTGCCAAAATTTGAAACCAACATCCTTCAGTTGTGTTCGGAACTACGAGGGAGGGGACGAGAGAGAGAGAGAAATGAGTTTTTTAAATGTTGCATCTTTTTTTCTTTTTCTATCATATTCTTATTGGATGAATTAACTTAAAATATTAGAACCAATAATAATCTTTTGTTTTAGACACAAGACCTGAAATTTTGTGTAAATGTGTGTGTGTTTGGGGTGGGGGTTACAGTTAATTGCATCAACCCCAGTACTCAACTGATACTCACTTCATTGATCTCGAAAGGATGAAAAGCAAAGTCAACCATGGTGGAATTTGAACTCAAAGCATAGGCGTAGGAGTGACTGTGTGGTAAGTAGCTTGCTTTCGAACCACATGGTTCTGGCTTCAGTCCCACTATGTGGCACCTTGGGCAAGTGTCTTTTACTATAGCCTCGGGCTGACCAAAGCTTTGTGAGTGGATTTGGTAGAAAGAAACTGGAAGAAGCCCATCATATATGTATGTTTGTGTTTGTCTCCCCAACATCGCTGAGCAACAAATACTGGTGTATTTACGTCCCCGTAACTTAGTGGTTCGGCAAAAGAGACCAATAGAGTAAGTACTAGGCTTACAAAGAATAAATCCTGGGGTCGATTTGCTCGACTAAATGCGGTGCTCCAGCATGGCCACAGTCAAATGACTGAAACAATTAAATGAGTAAAAGAATAGAGATGGGCGAAACACCTCTAAGCATTTCATTCAGCGTGCTAATAATGATTCTCCTAGTAATAATTGTGTTATAGTTATGTCAGTCTACGGCCCTACCACCTACTCTGGAGCCATCACCATGCTGCAGGTGTGGCTGCATGATTAAGAAGCTTGCTTCCCAACCATATGGTCTTAGGTTCAGTTCCACTGTGCAGATCTTTTAGCAAGTATTTTTTTACTTTCTACTATAGCCCCAGGTCAACCAAAACCCTGTGGATTTGGCAGATGGAAACTAAAAAATAAAACCCTTCATATGTGCATGTATATATATATATATGTATATAAATATATATATATACACACACACGTCTGTGTTCCATATTGTTATAATTATTGCTTATATATATATAATAAATATTAGGGAATAAATCCAAATTTACAGGGAAAAAAAATCAGATTTAGGATTAAATCCAATTTTATAGTAAAATATTATATAATATTATTAGAGACAAAACCACTATTTTGCAAAACAAACAAGACTTAATCAATACATAAAATTTTAATAAAAAGTCAAAAAAACCGCCACTACAATTGTTTCTTGTCCTGATCGACAATCTTCAGGTGGACTTCCAATAAGTCAGTTTCAAATTATGACAAGAATTGTAGTGGCGGTTTTTTTGACTTTTTATTAAAATTTTATGTATTGATTAAGTCTTTCCTTGTTTGTTTTGCAAAATAGTGGTTTTGTCCCTAATAATATTATATATATATATATATATATATATATACATACACACACACACGTCTGTATTCCATATTGTTATAATTATTGCTTAACCCGTGGCCTTCTACATGGGATGGAGCCAGCCTACGTATGCATACCTTCCCTTCTTGGGACACAAAACTCTACTTGTGAAGACGTGATGAGGCAAGTGAGGATCAGAATCGAAATCGATCAATGGAAATTGCGGATGTGCTACCAGTGCCGGTGGCATGTAAGAGAACTTTCCGTTTCGCGACCGTTGCCAGCACCACCCCGTTTCGTGTCCGTTGCCAGCCTCGCCTGGCCCTCGTGCCGGTGGCACATAAAAAGCACCATCCGTTCGTGGCCGTTTGCCAGCTCTGTCTGGCACCAGTGCGGGTGGCACGTAAAAAGCACCCACTACACTCACGGAGTGGTTGGCGTTAGGAAGGGCATCCAGCCGTAGAAACACTGCCAGATTTGACTGGGCCTGATGAAGCCTTCTGGCTTCACAGACCCCAGTAGAACCGTCCAACCCATGCTAGCATGGAAAACGGACGCTAAACGATGATGATGATGATGATGATTGCTTATATATATATATAATGTGGAGGCACAAGGCCTAACGGTTAGAGCAGTGAACTCACAGTCGAGGGATCGCGGGTTCGAATCTCAGGCCGGGCGATGTGTGTGTTTATGAACGAAACACCTAAGCTCCACGTGGCTAAGGCAGAAGGTAATGGCGAACTTCTGCTGACTATTTCACCACAACTTTCTCTCACTCTTTCCTGCCGCATCTTGCAGCTCACCTACTATGGACCAGCATAACATCCAGGTGGGGAACTTATACGCCAAGGAAACTGGCCCTAATGAGCCAGGTGTGGCTTAAGAAGGAACAAACATTATATGCATGTGTTTATCCTTGTTTAGACATCATGTGATGGTTGTAAATGAGCATCACTGTCAGACAAGCAGTGTTGTTCATTTCCAATCTTGCATGAAAAAGCATGCCTGGCCATGGGGAAATATTACCTTGCTTGGAAACAGACGAGGGTTGCTGATAGGAAGAGCATCCAGCCATAGAAAATCTGCAGCAACAAATTTCATCTAATCAAAGGATGGAAAAGTGGCAGCGCACATGTACTAGCCAAGAAAACGTTTTGGGAGTTAGAGATGGAAGCGAGGCAGGAAAAAAAAAAAAGTAGGGAGTAGGAGGGACGATTAATTGATGGGAAATGAAGGACTAGAGAGTATTTATTTTATAGCAAAAGACCAAGCGATATTAGAGTATAAAATAAACAGAAGGGATTCCAATGAAATCAGTTAAACCTATATATATGCAACTGCAGTAATCTCGCACAAGCCTATCCAACATGGACAGGGATTACCAACACTCATAAGTCTAATGCTTGAAAATTGTGAATAGTTACTACATGAAACCATAGGTAGCATTGTTAATACACAAATAAAGTATATATATATATAACAATTAGAAAAAAACACCTTTTATCAATTCAAAATGAACAATTAAATTACACCATCTAGAAAATTACATATAATAGAAATATAAAAAATAAAATAATAATATTCCGATGATTAAGTAAATTGCAAAATAATAATAAAAACGTATATATTTGGTAGAATAGTGACATGTTTCGTGGCTATATTTAAGAAACGATTATAGTAAAAAAATTAATAGTAGTAGTAAAATCACTTCGATATAAATATAGCTACTCATCAGGTTAAGAATAAACAATAATAAAATAATTAATTAATAAATATACGTAAATAATCTTTTAAAATATATATATATATCGGGTGATATATTAAATCTATAGAAACTACACATTAAATAAGCTAACTATATAATTAATATATATGAGTTTGTATATATTTGAACCATTTCTTATTTTGATTACTATATAAATGGCTTGTACTAGCATTGTGTATATTAATTAATTTTAAAGTATTGTATAATTTAAGTATTGTTTTTCGTTTTCACTTAATGTATATTTAATATTTTGTATATATATATATATATATATATATATATATATATATATATATATATATATATATATATATATATATATTTTAAAAGATTATTTACGTATATTTATTAATTAATTATTTTATTATTGTAGTTTATTTTTAACCTGATGAGTGGCTATATTTATATCGAAGTGATTTTACTACTACTATTAATTTTTTTACTATAATCATTTAAATATAGCCACGAAACATGTGTCGTTATTCTACCAAATATATGTTTTTATTATTATTTTATTCTTTATATTTCTATTATATGTAATTTTCTAGATGGTGTAATTTAATCGTTCATTTTGAATTGATAAAAGGTGTTTTTTTTCTAATTTATATATATATATTATATATATATATATATATTATGTTTTGTGAAATTTGATTTAGTATTTCTTAATTGAATTTTTCCCTGTAAGTTAGAAATAATATTCTCTCAAATTATTACTTTTATTATATATATATATATGGGGTGTCCCAAAAGTTACTGCTGGGTTTCAATTTTTAATAACTTCTTGCATGAAATTTTGATACAATATAAAGGACATAATGCAAATTAAATGACTACCATTTTTGGCTTCACACACCCATGTTTTTTCCAAAACTTGCACCATAACACCCTCAATAGTTTCAGACCCCACTTCTCTGATTTCTCTATTGATGTTCTCCTTCATTTGCACCAGGGTCTCCAGTTAGTTGCTGTAAACCCTCTCTTTCAGGTATCCCCACAAGAAAAAAATCCAGGTTAGTCAAGTCTGAAGAACGTGAAGGCCAGTTGACATTGCCATAGCAGGAGATTATTCTCTCTCCAAAGCACTGCCGTAGCAACTGCATTGTTTCTCTTGTGGTATGAACAGTTTACCCCATCTTGCAGGAACCATGTGTGAGGTCTACTCTGAATGGCTGTCACGTTCCCCAGACTTGACTAACCCAGATTTTCTCTTGTGGGGATACCTGAAAGAGTGGGTTTGCATCAACAAACTAAAAGACTTTGGTGCAACTGAAGGAGAACATCAACAGAGAAATCAGATGAGTGGAGTCTGAAACTCTTGAGGGTGTTGTGGTGCAAGTTTTGGAAAGAGCACAGGCGTGCAAAGCTGAAAATGCCATTTAAGCAGTGTCATTCTTTATATGTGATGTAGTAGTGTTGCAAAATTTAACTTGTGCATATTGATTTCCATTATGTCCCTTATATTGTATCAAAATTTCATGCATTTATTTGTAAAGTTAAGGATGTTATTAAAAACTGAAACCCATCAGTGACTTTTGGGACAAACTGTATATGAAGAAACAAAAGACACTAAATCCTTAACGAGTTTTTAGCTGAATTTATTGCCAACCAGTTTCACTTGTTATATTTCATAGTAACAATAAAACCTCAATAGCAATTTTAGTCTAAAATCTTTTTTGCGTGATATGGACTCCATAATGAAAAAAAAAAAGGATCTGGGCCAAAGATGATTATTTGATACATATATACAACCACACATAAGTGTACATCCACGCATAAACACACATATGTATTTACTTGTGCACATATACTCAAATATTTATTGGACAAATCTGTTTAGGTAAGCCAGTGTTAAGGTGGAGAGCTGGCAGAAACGTTAGCACGCCGGGCAAAATGCTTAGCGGTATTTCGTCTGCTGCTGTTTTCAGTTCAAATTCCACCGAGATTAACTTTGCCTTTCATCCTTTCGGGGTCAATAAATTAAGTACTAGTTATGCACTGGGATCGATGTAATCGACTTAATCCCTTTGTCTGTCTTTCTATGTTTAGGTAAGCCAGTGTTATGCTGGTGACCTCAATATGGCTGAGGTAATACAACTAGTCAGGTGGTGGGGGTGATAAGAGAGAACAAAAATAAAAAAGAGTGGAGGCATACAACCTATGGCAGCAATTGTTTTGGTGCAGAAGTTATCCAGAAGCTCGACTGCTTCAACCTGACTTTGACCAAGCATTTAATGATCACACACAAACACACATTATGTTTTATATGTCAAGTACAAAGAAATGAGTACCCAATAATACTAACAGAGAGAATATGTCTTATATTATATATATGTATGCATTTGTGTGTGTGTGTGTGTGAAAATCAACATAATTTACAATTACAGGGTAGTAGATTACAGCATATATTTTCAAGTTCACAAATCCAAATACTGACACAAGCATTCACATGTGTGCACATACAGATATGTAAACTTAAAGTTCAGTTCAAACATGTTTCAGTGATATTTCAACATGCAAAGGCTTTTCACTGGAGTTTGTTGTGGAAGAAAAAGAAAGAAAAATGATTGAAGAATTTTTTTAGTTGTGAAAACTACAGTGAGAACCCTTTGCATGTTCAAATATCACTTGAACTGGTCCTGTTTGTATACTTTGTCACTGCGCTGCGCTTCAAACCATGTGTGGATGTATGTATATGTTTGTATGTATGTGTGTATGTGTGCATACACACACAAATGTCGAACAATGAGAATGATTGTTCAACATCACATTGGTGGATAAAGATTCTTTGTGTTTTAAGGCTACCATTGGTTTCATGTTAAGCAAGTCCTTAACAATTTCCCACCCTATTTGAATTTTTCCAAAAGTTGAATCCAAGGGAGGTGATCATCTAAGAGTTGTTCCCACTGATGTTTACCCAAAATTTCATGAGTTTTTTTTTGGGGGGGGGGGGTGTTATAGGACCTTTTTTCTGTTTTAATCAAAAATAGACATGAACATTGCCACTCTGTATGAAAGGCTTGAAAATTGTTGAGAACTTTCTTCACATGAAACTAATGGGGAACCTTAAAACACAAATACATACCTAGACTTACAGACATATATATATATATAAATTTAAAAGGAAAGATGGACAGAACATTAAGTCAAGTATTTCAACATATATATACATATACAGCAAAAATAAATTTAAAACATAACAAAATAAAAATGCAATAAGAGCTTGTGAATTTGACCATAAGGTAACAGCCTTTTCTTTACTATTCATTTGTTTATCTCTCTCAGAAACAAAATTTACAAGTTTCTTTGGAAAATGTTTAAAAAAAATGAAAGAAAGGGGGTAAATAAAAATAAAAATCTCTCTCTTTTTCAATTATAGGATTTTTTCTTTATCTTTCTTTTTGTGTTTTTTTTTTTTACATCCTGCATTTTATTTTTCTTGTATAACTCCCTGGTAATTTGTCTGTCCACAGCAGGATTAGGGGTTTTTAATATCAGGGGCTCACCTGCTAAAGTTCTGTTTTTTATTATTTTTTTTCCATTTGTGTTCTTTTTTTTTTTATGTAATAAAATTTCTGTTAAATCATTATCATTACATTATATTATATTTAATCAAACAATGACAACAAAGAGGGGAAAGGAGGAGGAAGAGATAGATAGATAGATAGACAGACAGAGAAAGAAAGGCAAAAAGACAGGAGAGAGGGTGTGATAGAGATTTTTTTTTAAAAAAAAAAGACATATCTTGGACAGCAAAGTTTTTTTTTTTTTTTTTAAATTTTATTTTAATTATGAAACTCTGGAAGAATTTCAAATGGACAGCTTCCTTCCAGCATTTCTTTATTTTATATATTTTATCATAAAACCTGATAAAGTGAAGCATAACCCATGGCTCCACATGCCCCCGCCCCCCGACACCATGCATCAAGCTCTCTTTCAGTTCAGTTATTCTTGTAGCAAGATCCTTGAATGCTGCAGCCTGGTCACGATATCACTGTACTGCACCTAGCACAGCTTATAAAACATTTATTTTTTGTTGTTTCGTTTTCTATTTTTTTCTTTAATTTTTTTTTTGGTACCTCCTAAGCCCCACCCAGCACCCTATTGCTGAATATGAAAAAAAGAGTAAAAGGGGAGGGGGAAGGGCTTGGTGCTTTTTTTTTTTTATTTTCCCCACCCCTCCATGCACTGAAGAACATCCTTCGACCGTCCTTTATTTACAGATAACTTTACAGAGTTTATTTTTTTCCATTTTTTTTCTTTTATATTTTACTCAAGACGTATCTTCACGTTTTTGCAGCAGCTGACGTGGGCCTTATGTGTTGTTATAGGGGACATATAATGTAAAACATAAGATATTAAGGTAGGGGCAGGAATTATAAGTTGTTATGTCTGATGTGTGTAAGTTAAAAAAAAAAAAATCAAAAATGTCCAAACAAGGCAGGAAAAATCCACAACTGAAAAAAGATATTTTTCTTCCTTTCTTCTAATATTTTTGTTCTAAAGTAAAAACCAGACAGATAGTAGGCTCCAGAAATATTCCAAATCAGGATCGGGGGAAAGGACGGGGTTATTATGTTATGCTAACGTTAGTGGTAGGTGCAGAATGCACGCTCTCCCACCTGACTATTACACCTGCTAAAATATACTTCTCTCTTTTCCTTTCCACAGCAGCAGCAACGATAGCAGCAGCAACAGTAAAAAATAATACACTTCCTGAAGAAATCAGGCTCCTTCTTGTTGACCGATTCCGAAGAAAAAAAAAAAGCCTTTCTATAAAGAGGTCAGTCCATCCTTGTTCTGTTACACCAACCACTTACAAAAGCTGGGGAGAGGGAGGGAAGGAAGTGAGGGGTTTTATGTGCCGGGGGGGGGGTAGGGATCTCTTATCTAACTGCTTCGTTTGACCAAAGGTTATCAATTTGGCCCAGCAATGAAGTTGGCTGATATAATAATAATATTAATAATAATAATAATAATAATAATAATAAACTTCTGACAATGGCACAGGTCATACATGATTAGGGAACAGGTGGAGATGACTGGATCGAATTCCCTCCTCTGCGCTCAGCCCTCCCCAAGAATATTACTGCTACTTAATTTTTTATCGAACCCCTCGGATTGATGGAAGGTGAGAGTCGACCAAGCAGGATTTTGAACACACACCCTTAAGAGACAAATCTAATTACTGTAAAAGCATTTTGTTCCTTGCTTCTACTGTTTCTTCCGACTCGCTGCACGGTGACATTGATGAAGATGAATGCTAATAATAATAATAATGATGATGATAATAATAATAATAATAAATGTCTAAAAACTGTGAAAGAAGAGGAAGATGTGATGATTATGGTATTTGAAAGTCTATGAGCCCAGTTATACGAAGCTGATCTTACTGAGGAGTGAAACCAGACAGAGAGAGACCGCCCTCACTGAGTATTTACTATCATGTTAGGGGCTGCTATGATGATAATGATGACTACGATGATAATGATGACAATAACGAGAAAGAAGAAGGATGATTCGTTAACCTACAAACCAGAGCATAATTAAAGTAACACAAGTTTATATATATACATATATATGTGTGTATATATATATAGTAAAAGAAGATTGTTCTATGTCATTTTTTGTGTGTGAGTATGTGCGTGTGTAAAAGGGGATTAGGGAAGAGCGAGACATCTTTGTTGCCTTCCCTTTGCTGAGAATTGGGTTCGATTCCAACACGTGTAATCAGATGAGGGGGGTTGAAAATAAAGGTTCCGTAACGTTGGTGCCAGTGTGGTCGAAAGGAAGTTGAGGTTCGAAGTATAGACAGAACGGCAAAGGAACTGAAGCTGAAAGATGAGATGCCTGAACGCTTTAAGCGTTTTCCTTCCCCCCCAAATTGTCACCATTATTTTCACAGTCAACAACACAGCCGCACACATATACCCACACACGCAAACACAAACAAAGTCTGATATGGCTGTTTTTCGTTTACTTGAGAAAAAAATATGATAAAACAAGAAAAAAATAACATCTAAATTTTTGTTTTCTTTCTTTCTTTCTTCATCTTTTTATGTCTTTGTCTTTCAAGGGAGGAAATGGTAAAAACCAAATTGAATTTGTTCTTTGAGTGTTTGTCTTTTTTTATTGTTTACTTTTTCATAAGGGGCCCTGACATCGGGTCTTCAACAGGACACAGATTAATAATAGCAGTAGCTTCAATTGACAAGGAGGGACTGGACATTTAAAAACATGAGGATAATAATAATAATGGTGATAATAATAATAATAATAATGATGATAATAATAAATCAGTAGAGACATAAGGTAGACTTAAGTGAAGGGGGATGTGTGTGTGTGTGTTTTATTTTTTTTATTTAATAAACACATTTTTTTTAGCCTCACATTTTTACATCTCTGTATATATATTATATATAAAAAAAAGAAAGAAAAAAATGTCGTGTAGTCCTTCTATTAATTAAGAAATAAAAGTCGAAATGATAAAGCCCCTGATTTGCATAAGCAGCTCAACAGTCACAGACTTCTTTGATAGAAATCTGCAGTCGCAGGTTTTGGAACAACTATTCTTTGCTGGTTTTGTCAGAATTTTTTTTTATCCAGTTTCAAGTTGCAAGTTTATGTTTTGCACCCTTCTGGGAGCAAAAAAAATTTATTATTTTTTTTTAAAATTTGACCAACTGGTCTAGTTCTATTTATAATTTTGTTTTGGATGTGGGTGGGTGGGTGGGAAACTGGGATGGGGGGAAATATACAAAAAAAAAAGGTGAGGTCAGGTGAAGAATGGACTAACGAAATGTCAGACTGTATTCCATGAAATGTCTAGAACTGTAGCAGCTTTGGATCCATTAAGATTTAATCTAAGGTAAAAGCTGAGGAGTGAGGCTGGTCAAGAACCATCTATGTTGTTTCCACTTGCCCTTTGGGAGTTGATGACAACTCACAGAGCTAGGTTCTTCTGCTTCTGCGATTATTAGTAACCCAATAGTTGCTAGACGCAGGCAAAAAAATCAATCAGCCTCTATTTTCTATTTTTGTTTTCCCTCATATCAACAAGTGATAATTCCATTATTAGGCACCACTAAATAACCGAAAGAACCTCTTCAAGTGGGACCAGGCATATTAGGCATTACGCCCATGTACTGCTGGCCAGGGCTGGGCATCATGTTACCCATTGGGGACATTTGACGTGGGCGGTTTTGTGAGTAAAGCTGTTGCTGAAATTGTTGAAATTGTTGGCTAAAACCAGGGCTAACAGGATTTGATCCTGGCCCCTGTGGTGGGCCATTTGGTGGCGCAGTCATACGTGGGCCTCGCTGCATGGCTGGGTGAGGCATTCCTTGCATAGACATGGCTGGATGCATACCATGACCTTGCATTATTTGTTGCCCCTGCATCATTCCATTGTTCATCATACCAGGTGGACCTCCACCCATCATCTGGGGGTTAAACTGATGGGGCATGCCATGGGGAGGCATACTGCCTTCCATGCCATGAGGAGGCATTCCTCCACATACATTACCCCCACCAGGATTCATACCATTCATTGCGCCCATATTGGGCATGGGTCCACCCATTCCAGGGGCTATCATATCACAAGGACCCATGTTACCAGGAAGAGCTCCCATTGGATTGTTCATGGGAGACATATGCACTGGACTGGCCATACCACCACTGGGCATATTACCAACCATGTTGGGATTAGGGTTCTGCATCATTAGGGATGGAGGCATACCAAGAGAATGGTTGGGCATACCAGGTCTTATTTCTCCTAAAGAAGGTCCTGAAAAACGTGGCATTTTATTCTGAGGTGGTTTACAGTCTAAAGTGTGACCAGGTGAGGCCAGCTTTTGCATGAAGTCTAAATCCGGCCGTTGCTGTTTAGTATTCATATTCTGTGAATTCTGAACAGGTTGTGCTGGCAGATATTGGATGGTGTTGGGGGCTTTAGCTTGGATTTGGATATTGGCATTGCCAACAGAATTTGCAGGAAAGTTTGGTGAATGTGTCATGCGTGAATTTGAGTTGATCATGAGGTTTGGAGGGTTCCCTGACTTGGAGTTCGATTGTTTGCTTGTGGGAGGGTGCCCACCGGCATTTGGTAACATTCCTGCATTAGGGTTCACAGATGTTGGAACTGGACCAGCACAACCTTGTTGTGGTGGCAGAGGCCCCGACGACCTCTGCGCAGATACTTGTCCCATGTTCATTTGGGAAGATTCATTAGGAACTTGCTGGACCTGCATAGAAGGACTATAGCTAGGCCCATCAACAGATTGTATATTCAGCTGTTGTATCTGCATATTAGCATTAATGAAAGTGTTATTAACTCCAGGCATCTGACCTTGTGCCATTGTATCTGGCGTCACAGAACCCTGTCCTGGGCGCACGGCTGCGTTTGCTGGCATCGGGCTGTTACACTGGCTTTGAGAAGTAGGTAGATTAGATGGAGTAGATGGCTGTGAGGTGCTTGTAGAATTCTGTTGGTTGCTAACATTACCTTGTATCTGTATGCTATGAAATGGACCCCCTTGCATCATGTTTTGCTGCATCTGATGTGACAAGTGTTCAACACCCTTTGCAAGGTTTGCTAGGCTGGCCGAAGTGATATTCGTCATGTTGCCAGATTTGTTACCAGCAGCAGAACACACGCTGCTGGATGTACTGGTGCCCCCAGTTGATATGTTCGAGCTACAGTTTATTGAGGGTGGATCATAATGAGACAAACGCATCCCACCACTGGACATTGGTGAGGGTCCAGACATCGGACCGGGACTGGACAAAGGACCAACGCTGGAAGATTGGCTGGAATTGGACATGGGGCCTTTGTTGGAGCCTGGTGCTATATGCATTGGAGAGTTGACTTGGTTATGAGGAAAGTTACCACTCTGAGTTTCAGTAGGCATGCCTGGTTGCTGTGGAGGGATAGCATGAGGGGGAATGCCATGTTGTTGAGATGCCATGCTCTGACTGATACCATGTGGAGGTATGCCTTGCTGTGGAGACATTCCGTGTGGCGGTATTCCCTGTTGAGGTGACATACCATGTGGAGGCAAGCCTTGCTGAGG
Source organism: Octopus sinensis (assembly GCF_006345805.1). Classification (NCBI taxonomy): domain Eukaryota; kingdom Metazoa; phylum Mollusca; class Cephalopoda; order Octopoda; family Octopodidae; genus Octopus; species Octopus sinensis. The sequence goes on from NC_043003.1 coordinate 13,527,001, forward strand.
CGACATGCCAGGAGGCATGCCCTGCTGGGGCGACATACCATGTGGAGGCATGCCTTGTTGGGGTGACATACCATGTGGAGGTAAGCCCTGCTGTGGTGACATACCATGTGGAGGTATGCCTTGCTGTGGTGACATACCGTGTGGAGGTATGCCCTGCTGTGGTGACATACCGTGTGGAGGCATACCTTGAGGCGACATGCCATGTGGGGGTATGCCCTGTTGGGGTGACATGCCATGTGGAGGCATAGCTTGCGCTTGAGAATGCATGTTCTGCTGTTGAGACGTTCCCTGCGGTTGTGATGACGTGGTTTGCTGGGAACTAATTCCTTGGTTGCTCATACTTGACTGTTGATGGGGTGGTACACCTGGTTGGTGGGGGACTCCGGGTGGATGTTGTTGTGGATGAGGTGGAGCAGCAGTAGCGACACCAGCTTGTGGCTGTTGATGTTGCGGCAGACCGACTGAAGGGTGATGTGGCGATACGCCAGGTTGATGATGTGGTGCGGACACCGTGGGTGGTTGTGGATGTGGAGGTATACTGTTCTGATGGGAGTTCATCGCTGACTGATGAGTGGCCATATTGGATGGTGGCTGTGGATGTGGGGACATACCCGGGGGTTGAGGGTGATGCGAGGCCATACTAGACTGCGGTGCTTGAGAAGACATAGGCGATGGGTGTGACGGTAAACCAGAATGATGTTGATGAGGGGGCATGTTTGGATGTGGTTGGTGGTGGGATGGCATACCTGGTTGTTGTGATGTTGGATGTGGGGGCATACCTGGTTGTTGTTGTTGCTGCTGTTGCTGAGGAGGATGAGGATGGGGAGGCATGCCTGGTTGATGGGGTGGCATGTTTGCCTGTGGAGGAATATTTGCTTGCGGTTGCTGCTGCTGCTGCGTTTGTTGTGGTGCTTGCTGATGAGGAGGCATACCACCTGGTTGTTGATGTGGGTGTGGCGGTATACCTGCTTGTGGCTGTTGTGATGGTTGTTGTTGCTGCTGTGATGGTGGTTGTTGTTGCTGTTGCTGCTGTTGTTGTTGTTGTGTTGGTGGTTGTTGTGAATTTCCTGTTTGGTTTGGTTCTCGATATGCTGTATTTAATTGTTTTGTTATCGTTAATTCCTGTCCTTCAAATGCGTTGAGGTAATTTAGCTGTTGAGGTGATGGAGTCGGTTGCAGGTTCTTGTAAATCTCATCCATGTCTTCCCGTTTTCGTTTTGTTGACTGTGCATAGCTAGGAGGAGGTTTGCTACCGGAATTTGGAGGGGCATTCATTTCAGGCTGAAACTGTTCTGGGTTACCAGCTCTCTGTAGGGTCAGATTTGAATTTTGTTTAGCCGAAGGAGGCATGTTAAATTGCGAGTTTAGGCCAACTGGAGACACGTGACCCACAGGGTGCTCCATATTTCCAGTTGGTGGAAGCCCAGGAGAAAAGCCGTGACCCATTCTTCCAAGTCCAGCCTGCTCTAGGGAGCTCAATGAAGGGGCCCGTCGAGGACCAGGGAATAAATGCATAGGATCAGGAGATTCAGGATGGCCGTGGCCAGATAGAGGGGGAGACAGCATTGGTCCATTCATGTTAGGTGAGGTAGATGCATTTAAACCAGCGACTCCTTGTCGTTTTTGTGAGATGGAACTGTAATACGAAGGGGGGGACGCATGCATTGAATTAGGGGGCATTTCCATACCAGGGTTCATCTGTTGAGCCATTTGCATGTGCTGCATTCTTCTTTTCTCAGCATAAAATTCCTGCTGTAAGCGAACCCATTCCCGCTGCGCCGTCGTAATGTTTTCTATGTTGCCCGGTTGGGGGCTGAACTGCGGCGGCATATTCTGCTGTTGCATCATAAACTGGTGATGTTGCATCATGTGCTGCGACGGGAGAGGTTGCTGCGGCATAAGTCCCTGTTGCTGCTGCTGTTGTTGCTGTTGTTGTTGTTGCTGCTGTTGCTGCTGCTGCTGCTGCTGTTGTTGCATCATAGCTGACTGCGGTGACATCTCATGCGGAGACATGCTTAGAGGGAACATATTTGGAGGATGCTGCATTCCCTCCGGGGGTATCATGTTAGCCCCAGGAGGGAAACCCCTCTGCTGCTTTAGTTCTTCAGGAAATAATAACAGCTGCAATTTCTGAAGGGAAGCCAATGATTCCTCTCTCTTCTGCAGTTGTTCCGGAGTGAGTTTGTCATCAGGAACTTTTGCTTGCAGTAAATTTCGATGTGGGAGAGGAAGACCTTTACTACACATGCGGTAGGGCTCTGGATCAAACCCTGCATTATCCGGTAACATTCCCACCTGTCCCTGTGAAGAATGACCTGGTGGAACCTGCCAAGGCATCATTCCACCTTGACCTTGACCCATCATATTTGGGTTGTTTGAGTAATTAAGGAATTCTTGCTCCTGGAGGTTAGCATTCTGTTGTTGCACCCACTGAGCTACTACTGAATTAGGGCTAGGCCCCATATTGTTCATGTTTGTATTCTTTATACAACCCATGTTTTGTTGGTGCATATTCGCCATATTATACATGTTCATTCCGCCTGGAGGTCTGTTAAATTGGTTGCCTTTTGGAGGAAATTTCTGAAAAAGACATACAAACAAAATCAGTATGTATTTACATAATTAAAAAAACAATCATCTTACATTCTCTCTCTCTCTCTAACTGGGTAACCATGTATCTTGTCTGCAGCTAGTTACCCGTTTCTCCCCCTCTATCATAGTTTGACTTCCCATCATCTGACACAAAGCCACCCCCACTCAACATCCCCCCATCCCGCCCAGTGGAGGGATCTTTGTCTTGCAACTTATGGTGCTACGTAAAATGCAACCAGTACACTCTGATAAGTGGTTGGCATTAGGAAGGGCATCCAGCCTAAAACTCAGGCCAAAACCATTGTCAAACCATCCAACCCATGCCAGCATGGAAAACAGATGTTAAATGATGATGACATATAATCATGTATATACATTAACCCTTTTTGAGATCAACCCACTAGAGACTGGTCCTGGCTCTGTATTACAAATGCCTTGTTTTCAAAAGTTTAGAATCAAAATCTTCCACCAAAACTTAGTCTTAATTTATGTTCCTAACATTAGCTTGATGATAAAGTTATTTTTATCAAATTCTTCATCTCTCTCTATATAAAGCTGAAGTTGTCTGTGTATGGCAGGTTTGGTAGCCTTCAACTAACACTATCTCCTCTGAGACCTTGCGGCGCAAGTTGACCAAAATTGAGAGTATGATAGAAGAAGGCTTGCTCTTTCTTCCGTAGAAGAAAAAATTCAAATTGAACCATGTTAACACCAAAAATTATTTCCATCAAAAAGGTGCTTTTTTTTCTATGAAAATCCCTATTTTTATGATTTTTTTGTCACCATTTTTCAGTGTATTTCAACCAGAAAAATGTTCACTTAAAGAGAATAACAAGTTACATAATGCAAAATTTTTACTTTTCAAAAATTCCAATTCTAAATGGTCGAAACAAACCTGAGCAATGCCGGGCAATACTGTTAGTTATATTTAAAATTAATTTCAATAAACACAAAGTGTCTCAACAGAAATATAATAACAAAAGAGTTCAATGATGATGATAATTGAATTTTTCAGTTTAAAGATATGTCTTTTAAAGAATTTATCACGTTTTAATGGATATATTTCTCTTACTAAATAAACACGGTCAATGTAGATGATTTAGGAATTATTATAGATAATTAATTAGTCATCCATTTATCCACAACACTTGATAATAACAAAGTTATTTTACCAAATTCTTTATTATATTTAAAATTAATTGAAATAAACAGAAAGTGTCTCAACAGAAATATGGTAACAAAAAAGGGTTAAGAACCTTTAACCCCTAAAATATCGTAAGCAGCAAGAAGAGGATTGAAGTGCGTTTTGCTCAACTGCAGCACGGAGTTCAAATTCTTGCAGAAACAGGACACTAACAGATATAGATTGCATTTAGTGAAAGTCACCGAGATCCAACATCAGAGTATGGAATACAGAAAGAACAATTTGTGCTAGCATTGACGATGTTCTTAATGTCAACTGATGTATGGAATGACCAATCAAAGATTTGGTTACAGGCCTCAGATGGGGGGGGGGGGGATAAATAAACAAAAACAAAAGCCCTGCATGTTTGACAAACTGATATAAGATTGTGTAGAGTAAACTGTGAGAATCAATTAGAAAATTGGCATTAATTAATTAATTAATTAAGGTTTAACTCTTCAACATTCTGATTACTGTCAAATGTAATGTTTATCTAGTCACATTGTTTTGTTTATTTATTCAACATTCATTATCTCAAAGCTTTGAGATTTCAGTGGTGTGATTGTTTATTTTTATTGTGATATTGTAGGGTAGGTGTGAGAGGCTGGATCTGGCTGGTTTGAGCATAAAATAAGTAGAATATTTGGGCTGGATATGGTCAGTTAAAATGACAAAGGGTTAAAACCTAGTTTTAAGCTAAGCATAGTATTAGGCATATGTGTGTGTGTGTATATATAAATATATATGTATGTATGTAAGTGTATATGTTTCCCCCCCCCCCCCATCACTTGACAACCAATGCTGGTGTATTTACGTCCCTGTAACTTAGCGGTTCGGCAAAAGAGACCGATAGAATAAGTACTAGGCTTACAAAGAATAAGCTCTAGAGTCGATTTGCTTGACTAAAGGCAGTGCTCCAGCATGGCCACAGTCAAATGACTGAAACAAGTGAAAGAATAGAAGAATAAAAGAAATCCTATTAAAATTTCTTAAATTAAATATTAATAGTAATTAGTAAAAAAAATTAAATATTTTATGTATTGTAGAAGTGTAACTACTTTATTGCATATAAACTTTAACAACAAAATTTTATATGGACCCTTAAGGGCCATATGGACCAGGGTGAGAACCACTGTTCTACAGAGTTATTTGATCTGCTAGAAACAGCAGTCAATTCTTCTTCTGAAGCCTTTGGCTGTCTTAAGAAAGTAAGTATATTTAGCTAAACATATACTAAGTAAAAGGTAGAATAGTGCCTTTGATTAGAAGTCTGTAGGATCAGAGTTGACCAAGGGTTGTACAACAAGTCCTGTCCACACTTCTCAATTAAAATTGCAGTATGTGAATCCAAAAGAAAATCAAGAAATTAATCTTAGGGGTCTCTAATGTAAAAGTTTGACTCACATCTTACCAATTCTTATTAATAATGGAACTAAATTTCATATGTGCGTGCATGAGTGACAAATAGAAGTGATAAAGAAAATGAGAAAGAATGAAACAGAAATAAAAACAAGATATTTTTATACAACTTCATTATTGATCAAAAATGTAAATATTTTAAAAAAACATTTATCTCTACTATGTAACACACTCACCGGTAAAATTTCCACATTTTTCTTATTTTTATTGTCCTAAAATTTTCATTGCGTCTTGCAACGTTTTCAATAAACTATTGAAATGGTTGCAAGATGCAATGAAAATTTTAGGACAATAAAAATAAGAAAAAAGTGGAAATTTTACTGGTGAGTGCGTTACATAATAAGGCTTAAAAAGAAAATGACTCTCCCCAGACACAACAGAATATGCTTCAACACACAAACTCATATAAAGAATCTTGCAAACCAAATCCCAAAATGAAAAAATTTATCTCTACGCTATGCTTTAATCAGTTTGATCATTGATTGCCATTAGGTGTCTTATCCATGGATGTATGTGGTGATCTAAAGCATTTAAGACATATTTCCAATACTAAAGATGGGAGATAATAATCCAAACAGCATAATTCTTGTCAACAATAATAACACCTTTTCAGGTATTTAACAAACAGTACTTACCTGTAAAAATTGCTTTGTTCTTGGTTGATCCATATGAAATGCTAAAATGGATTTGTGTTGACCTTGGCGGTAAGAATCTGCAGCTTGATTTGCTAAACTGGTATTAAAAACAAATATTTGACTATGTTGCTGCATAAAATGTGCATCAATTGGACCTGTTGACTGATGCTGTTGATGGTTAGGAGAAACCATACTTGGATGGGGCATTCCAGGAGATTGTTGTGGGGGTGTTTGGCCCAAAGGCGGGCCTTGTCCTGGACCACATTGTGGTGCGATTTGAGGATGTACCTGTCCCTGAGGATTAGGGCAGTTGGGCTGGGCAGCTTTGGAGCTGTTGCCAACTGACAGTGGTTGGGGTGCACCAGAGTTTGTACATTGAGTCTGTGAGGGAACAGGGAGAGTTTGTGTGGTAGGGGGGCCCACTGTCGTTGATGGAGTCCTTGATAGGTCATTAGAGCCAGGTGACCGACCAATGTTTTCTGCACCTGAAAAAAGAAGGAGAAAGATGTATAAACATATAAACGGAATAGTTGCTGAGGTTTATTCTCACCAATAATGGACAATAACTTGCTATAAACCTGGTCAGTTCTCTTTACCAGTAGAAAATTGGGATCTTTTCGGTTTGAACGGCAGTTTTTAACATAATTTCTAGGTAACTAAAAAATTTTAAACTTTGTATACTGGTAGAATGTGTTCATAAAACATCTTTTTCTCTTGGCTTTATTGAGAAAATCCTATAGTTTGTAAGATATTTGTTGTTTTTTTTTCTTCAATTTCTGCAATTTCAACCAATCGAGGACGTCCATTGAGGTAAAAAATCATTCTGTGCCGTATGAATATGTCCCTTGTTTACGAAACAGATTGGGTTTATTTACATTTGTGAAGAAAAAAAGAAACTCTTCCCCTCACTAACCCTAACACAGATTGAAATGCAATAGATCGATACTAGGGTCATAATTATAGGTTACAATTTCATATGACACCGCTAGAAAAAACTGCCATTCAAACCGAAAAGATCTGAAAATTGTGGTTTAACCCTTTAGTAACCAGATTATTCCACCAAATGTAATGACTATTATTCACATTGTTTTGGAGTAAGCATGCATTATCATGTAGCTTCGAGATTTCCAAGATTTATTTTTTAGAATGGCATTGTAGAGTAGGTGTAACAGGCTGATTTGAACATAAAACAGACAGAATATTCAGGCTGGACATGGCCACAGATAAGATGAACCATTACAGATTAATGGAGGAATATTCGAATATACTAGTTATTCTTGTCGATGTTCTGTCAACAAAGACAGTCATTGAATTTGCTTTGGTCACATTCCTCGTTATAACATTTGTTAATTCTCTTCAAGGTAAAATTCTTTAATTGCAACAAGGTCTCAAAGGATATGAACATATATATATATTTTTTTAAATATAAAACCATAAAGACGCAGCAGGTGAAAGAGAAATCAACTGATTCCATTAACCAGTAACGTTATTTAGAATGTTGAAATACAGATATGTAAGCTCTTGCTTTTAAAAGATTACAGTCAAGACTTTTACAATGGATGTTATTTTATAATAGTATTCAATTATGGTCAAACTTTGTGATTGCTGCTCACAAACTGAGTAAGACTGGTATGATTAAAATTCTATCATTTGGTTAGTTTTCAAGCCGTGGTCATTCTGTGTATAACTGAATAATATTTTTAAGGTTAGTAGTTGTTATTTAGATCAGAGGCAACCCTGACCAACATGTCTTTTTATCCCCCCACATAAACGTAGATGTTCTGTTAGAACAAACTATACTGTGGTAGATACCGCGAGAGAAACTCTCATACTGACATTTGGTTTCAAAATGCATTCTTGCTTAAATTGCTAGCCAAGAGATAAATCCCCACTACCCCCAGGTCACACAATTTTGACCTTCCTTGGTTTTGTCAACGATGGACACTTGAATGCATCTTTTATGTTTCTATAAACATCTAGGATTACCATGATGTATTCCTTCTTTTCTGTGAGACAGATATGTAGTTGCTATTTCTAGCATGTTGAGCATAAAGCCTCCTGCCACATCCCATTTAGGTATGTAGCATTAAAAAGATGTAAAAAGAAAACAACAACAAAAAAAAAGCATCATTGATGGCAGAATAAAGTTCTATTTTAAGAGTCAATATTTTGTGTCTACATCAAATCTTCACATTCACCCCGTTCTTTTAATACAATCTTGCGCATTCTTTCTCAAATCCTCCAAACAAGGGGAAATCCAAGACTGCATAAACCAACAGGTGGAACTCCTAGTTTGGACTGTGACAGTCCAGTCACAGACACAGAGAAATCCTTCATCATGTCTCTATTACATTTTGTGTCTCAGATTAGGTTAAATCCTTTACAAAGTCAAAATATTTACACCCGCAACACAAAATGTAGATTCATAGTAAGCACTTTCTATTGTCTTCGACAAAATATAAGCATCCTCGTAATGGCAAGTTTCATACCAAAACACAATACCTGCATTTGCTTGTGATGAGACATGACACTGCCTGACATTTATGTCATTACAAGTCCTATACTATAAAAGACAAACTGATCTCTGTCTGTCCGTCACAACAAATTTTGCAACATAGGTAAGAAGAGGAGGAGAAAAAGTTGTTGAGAGAGAAATAAATAAATAATTATATATATATAATCGAGAGGGAGGGGGAGAGAGAGAGAAAATATATAAGTAGTGTTGTCGCCATAGTAACTAATAAGTTTTGATTAAAAATGTGGGAATTTTAAGTGCAAGCCGGTCAACACAGCAGATAGAGTTATTAAGATGTAATAGTGCTTTATCTTCAATCTGTCTTGAGTATCTGAAGGAACATTTTTTTTTTTTTTGCAGTGAAAATGGAAGGTGTCTGTTTCTAATCTTGCATGGAAACAGGTGAAGGTTGGTGACAGGAAGAGCATCCAAACCTGCCTCAACAAATTCCGCCTGACCCACTCAGGAAACATGGAAATGTGGACACTGATAGATGATTATGATGGTCTGTTGGTGTGGCGAGTGTACAATCCATTACGATGAGTTGTGTGTTGTCTGGTGTTCTTTGCAGTTTATTGCTGTTTGCTTGTGGAGACACCAGTGGCCCAGTTTGTTTGTGGAGACACCAGTGGCGCAGACAGAACCGGATGATCAAACACAAAAATGCACTTAATCACATGAGATGTACTACTGCCTTACTTACAATAATATCAGTAACAACAGCCTAATCATTCTGGCAACATCTACAACCATATAAAGGAATTTTTTGTCCCTTTTTTTCCTTTTTTGAGACTAATTACACTAGATTGTTTTGCACACACACACACTCTTCCATCTTACTTTAATTTAATTTGCGACAGTTAGAATTAACACAAGTGACAGAGTATGAAGTAGAAATTGCTAAACGTCTCTGATAACTAATACACATACGTAGAACATAAAAACAAAAGCACTCCGACACCGACTTAACCAATAGAAAGAGTTTAAAATAGAAAAAACCCCCAAAAATTTCTATTTAAAGTAGCAAAACGAAATGCACAAGGGAGAAATATATTGCAATTAAATTCAATACTGATTAAATTGTAGTTTTCTTCAGTGTTTATTACCAAACAAGTTTCATGTATTGTAAATGATTTGTTGATTGCAAGTTGATTTGAAAATACGTGGGCGTGTGTGTGTGTGTGTGAATGTGTTTGTATTTACATACAAATGAAAATATGTAAACAAAACCATATTTTGAACAAACATTTACAGATACCATAGTTTCCCCCCCTCTCCCCCCACCCCCACCTTATTCAACAACTTTTAAACAGTCACACGCAATTTAATTTTACACTGCGTATAATTTAAAGAAGCGAGAGATGGTAACAGCTAAGTTGGGCGTACGGGTAAACAACAAGTACACAGGATAAGCGACGACTTGAAAAAACAGCAGTGGTAGTAGTAGTAGTAGCAGTCCAAATAAAGGAGCAGCTGTTTAAACTGGACATCTTAGAAAGAATAGGTTCCGGATAACCAGATGTCGCGTTGAAAGATTGTATAAAATTGCTGGACTAGAAAGCAAACAAACTGAAGTGTGTGTGTGTGCGTTAGTGCATATACACACATAAATATTTTTGTGAAGATAGGGTACCATAATGTCCATAGTCGATTAGAACACTCTTCCAGCAGAAGGAGATTTGCATTTAATATGGGCATTTAGTAGTTTATTGCAGAAAGGTTATAAAAATCCAGCAGGAGTGGCTGTGAGGTAAGAAGTTTGCTTCCCAACCACATGGCTCTGGGTTCAGTCCCACTGTGTGGCACCTTGGGCAAGTGTCTTCTACTATAGTCTTGGGCTGACCAAAGCCTTGTGATCTGGTAGACAGAAACTGAAAGAAGCCCATTATAGATATAGATAACAGCTTAACCCTGGAATGTCTACCTTTATAGATAATCTGTAATATCTTTGGCACTTATGTGAATTTTTGCTAGTATGTATCTCATGTGTCCACATAGACACACGAGATACATACACACTTAAATATAAGCACATGGTCAAAGATACACACAAAAACACACACACAGAGACACATACATATTGGTTTCAAATTTTGGCACAAAGCCAGCAATGTAAGGGGAGGGACTAAGTTGATTACATCGACTCCCAGTGCTAACCTGTACTGAAAGGATGACAGGTAAAAATCAACCTTGGAAGAATCTGAACTCAGAATGTAAAGGCAGATGAAATACCACTAAATATTTTGCCTGGCATGCTAACAATTCTGCCAGCTTGCCGCCTTACATACACGTGCATATCGATATATTAATGAACCCGAATATTTTTGTTTACATTCATACGCATGTACACCTGTGAATGCTAAATTCACAAGTTTATTTGTTTTAAGTCATAATGTTAATCCAAGCAGGATTTGAACTCATGATGTTTGTTCACTTAATGGACTGCTTTTCCATTCTGACATAGCTTGGATGGGAAGAGATGGCTAGACATGTTTCCTATTGCCTATCCTCACCAGTTCATGTGCATTTGGATGTGGGAAGAAACTTTTGATGCAGAGATAGCCCCAGGAGAAAATTCTCCCCTTAAACATGTCTCCGGACACAAGACAGACTGTGAATAACATCACAGGACTGTAGGACGTACATGTTTCTGCTTTGTTTCACCTCTTCAGCTACGATCAGCAAATCTGTCATTCACATCTGATAAGAATGGAATGATTCTTATCAAAGCAACATGATATGAATGCTGCTGATGTGTGTAATGCTTGGTCAAGCTAAAATTATATAAATAACAACAGAAAAAGAAGGGTTGAAGCTGATTTGTGCAACATTATTTATTTAATTCTCGTGTTTATTTTCAAATAGCTCCGCAACCATATATGTACACATACATACATACACACGCTTTCATGCCATTATTCAGACTATCAGAGCAAATCTATTAGTGAACGACCACAAACACAGAGAGATGTTAGTACAAGCCTAGTAAATACGAAGGCACTGAGAACAATAATCTAAACCCCCCCCCCCCAAAAAAAACAGACATTGGAAAGAAAACTAAGAAAGTAAAAAAAAAACCCCAAAAGACTGATTGATACCGTAAACTGTTACATTTGATACATAATATGCGCAACTAATTAAATACAACATCTGCATTAGCTGTGTAACATGAATGTGTTATATAAGTGGCACCAGAACAACATAACAGAAAGCATCATTGTTCAAAAGAAGGAATTCAGTAACACAAATAGCCAAGTAACCAACCAATCGGCTTATAAAAGAGTAGGGAGCTAGAGGATGTGTTAACCCCTTTAGTATTCACCATACTTTGTCAAGGTCACGGTTATTTATGTGCATAGTTTTGAAGTAATCATGCATTATCTTGTAGCTTCAATATTTTGATGATGTGATTGTTTAATTTTACAATGACATTGCAAGATAGGTGTGAGAAGCCAGATATAGCTAGTTTGAACAATAACATAAGGTAGAATATTTGGGTCTGGCTATGGCTTGTTTAAATGCTAAAGGGTTATTAATGCCCATCTCTTTCCTAAACACAACAGGAAAGAAGGTCTTTTAATAAAGAGATCTTAGTATCAGTAATAATTTTTATTATATGCACACAGACACACCTTTATCAAGAGGCAAGATTTAGTTAATTTCAATGACCCACAAGTAGACTGATACTTATTTCATCAGCAAATGAAAGAAAGACGAAAGCAAAGTATTTAATCTGTCACTGTACCACTGATCTTAACTGCTCTTCCAATCCAGAAAGATGAAAGGTAATGTTAATCCGAGCAGGATTTGAACTCATGATGTTTGTTTACTTAATGGTCTGCTTTTCCATTCTGACATAGCCTGGATGGGAAGAGATGGCTAGACACGTTTCCTATTGCCTATCCTCACCAGTTTTACCAAGGAAAGGAATTTTGTTCTTATTTCGACACATAGGCGCAGGAGTGGATGTGTGGTAAGTAGCTTGCTTACCAACCACGTGGTCCTGGGTTCAGTCCCACTGCGTGGCACCTTGGGCAGGTGTCTTCTACTATAGCCTCAGGCCAACCAAAGCCTTATGAGTGGATTTGGTAGACGGAAACTGGAAGAAGCCCATCATATATGCATACATATGTATGTGTGTTTATATCCCTGTAACTTAACAGTACGGCAAAAGAGACCAATAGAATAAGTACCAGGCTTACAAAGAATAAGCTCTGGGGTCAATTTGCTCGACTAAAGGCAGTGCTCCAGCATGGCTGCAGTCAAATGACTGAAACAAGTAAAAGGGTAAGATTGCTAGATAACAAGACAACAGTTGTATGTACGTTTAGTTTTTATTAAGCAGGGAGGTTTTAACCCTTTCATCATCATCTGTTAAATGATGATTAATTAATTTTGAAGAGAATTAGAGAATTCAGTTAAATAACTTATTAACCTTATGTTTATAAGGTGGCAAAGTGGCAGAACTGTTAGCACGCCAGGTAAAATGCTTAGTGCTGTTTCATCTACCTTTGCATTCTGAGTTCAAATTCCACTAAGTTCAACTTTGCCTTTCATCCTTTTAGGGCCAATAAAACAAGTACCAGTTGAACACTGGGAGCAATATAATCAACTTGACTCCTTCCCCAAAATTGCTAGCCTTGTGTCAAAATTTGAAACCAAATGGTGTTTGGTTGGAACATAAATCATGAAATTTCGATGGAAGGTTTTGATATAGCTCACTCTAAATCAGGAAGATTGAATCATAAATAGAACCAGGGGTAGTGTCAGTGGGTTGGCATCAAAAGGTTTAAAGAAGATCTTTGAGACTCGTAATATCAACAACTGCAGTACAGAATTTTATCCACCTCTAGGTTTTCCTAACTTGCAGATTCAAATTTACGCCAAGCTCAATTATGCATGAATACAGAGCCAATATTTTGTTAATGCCATAATGAAGCTTTAAACAAATCACAGAAAGGAATGACACTCAAATAAAACATTGAATTTGTGTAAATATTGGAGAGAATTAAACACAAACAAATTGATTAATATAATATAAAGCAAACTGGAAAAAAATTACAAACTGGAAAGAAATTTAAGGAACTCTCTTGAAACAAACAAACCAAACTTAAAAAAGAATAATCTAAAAAAAAAAAAAAATCTTTCCTATTTTTTTTTTAGGAAAAAAATTTTTTTCTGTATGTCTTCTGTTTGGTTATTGTGGGGGTAAAGCTAAACTATGTATGTGCACCTAAGTTCAAAGCTATGTATATTTGTATGTATGGTAAACCTCCTCATGTATATAAAGATACACATATCATCATCATCTAATGTTGGTGTTCCATGCTGGAATGAGTGAACAGTTTGATAGGATCTGATGAGATGAAGGACTGACTCCTGCTCAGTGCTTCGACACAGTTTCCACAGATGAATGTTCTTGCTATTGCTAATGCGAACCACTTTACAGCATGTATTGGGATGCTTTTTCATATCCCCAGCACTAGTAAAGCTGCCATATAGTTCACAAGGACCACATGGATATCTTTGCACAAGTTAAATGCAAACCATCATTTCTAGCTACACATACCAGAGTTTGCAGCTACATGTAACCATCTTTCACATGTATAATGGTATGTGAGCATCTATCTACCTTTACATGCATGCCTTACACCATCTCCGCTTACATTTGTAGTATGTGTCTGTGTGTCTGCATTCTAGAGAACCTTTAAAGGGAAGTCAACATAAAACCGATGATGTAACTAGATTGGGTACCAAAACAATACATAAGCAGAGAAGTTGCTGTATTGTACATGCATGCGTACACATACACACCAGATCAGACAGTCAAGTATATAAGGAAAAAAGGGAAGAAAAAAAAAGGATATTGTGTATGTATATAGGAGAAAGGGGATTTTTATTTGTCCATTCTTTTTCATTTATTATTGTTGTTGTTGCTTTTAATTGAAGAAATGCGCACCACAAGACAGAAAGGGTAAACTTACTTTCAGAATTCTCTTGTTTAATCTTTGGGGGCAACTCTTCAGTTTTAATTTGAGTATCTGTTGAGATGAAAAAGTAAAAATCATTTCAGCTAGGATTCTAATGGGCTAAACTCTTAATTAATCTGAGCAGTGATTAGCTGATTGCTATCCCTAATACAGTAAACAATGAACAAGGGTGAATAAATAAATAAAAAAAAGACGTAGGCTAAAACAAGACAAACACAAAACAACCACCAAAAAAACCCCAGCACAGGAGCAAAGAGAAGCACAGATGTACTCCAATGTAGTATATACATAGATAACAAGAAAGAAATGGTTTGTAAGAAGGATGGAAGATGACAAAAATAGTACACTGTTTGCTGCTTTGCAATGGAAATTCATTAAGAATGGAACATTCCATTTTTGGTTTTGCAGTTTGTAAGCAAATAACAAAATATGGAGCTCAACAAGTAAAAAGACAATGTCTAATAGCAATCCACAGAAAATTTCAAATGGTGATTCAATCAAAAGTTTGTTATGTTAGTTATATATGTTTGTTTGTGTGCATGTGTGTGTGTATGCATATTTTTATGCACATTTATATACACTTAAGTAGGATAACGTCTAAGTTATAATATCTATATACGTAAATATGCACACACATGTATACACAACATTCAAGTACTGTATTTAGGTAACATCTCTCCATTAAGGCAAATAACTATTAAAATATGAATATAAATTTACATTAAACAATTTTCTTTCATATCTATCTATCTATCTATTTAACTATCTAAGTATCTATCTATCTATATATATATATATACACACACATATATATACATATATGCACACATATATACACATACATATATACACATACACACACACATATATACCTTGACTTCTGGATGTTTTTGGTGTTTATTTTACTAAATGTTTAATGATATTTTCCAATGTTTTCCTAGAGTTTCGAGTAGTCTGCATCATAACACCATGAAAACACCATAAAATATTTATATTTACTAAATAGTCGAAATGAAGGCAAAATTACACAAGTTAAGGAAACAAACTGAAAGAAAAGCGTTCAGAATGCAGCCATGCTTTCAGTAATATATTCTGATATGGAGAATATAAATTCAAAATTTTACATGGCACAAACTACAAGTTTAAATGCCTACTGCATACAGAAAAATACTTTACGTTCCAAAATTCCTATGCACTTAAACTACTACTACTAGTATTACTACTACTACTAACTAATATTAACAAGATTTGTGATATGAGAAAATAAAAAAAATAAAAAAAGTCATCAGCTTTGTTTAGAATTTATGTGTGTGAGTATATGTATGTATTTATATTTATTATATAGGCATAAAAAGGAAAAACTGTACATACTAAAGAATGTGTGTGTGTGTGCGAATTCACACAAATACTTGCTAAGCCATTCTTCATAATAGCATGTATAAACTAACCAGTCTGTATTTAGTTGGTAGAATGAAATTTACAGATGCAACACAGAGAAATTTAGCTCAATTAGAAATTTGATTGCCATTAGAGTTTTGAAGATAAAATATAGTGGAGATCTGCAGATGCTTAACTGCCATATTATCAGAATAGATTCCTCAGCCGTACGTAGTCGTCGTGTTGGCACCGGGTCAAATAACAGACGAGTAAAAGGAAGTGGAAACCTAAAGATGGCACATATCATGTGTGTCCACAAACTTTCTCCTGTTGTATATTTATAATATGGATGATATTGCCCTTGGTTTGGTAGCGTGCCAAGATCAGAGAGGCCAGGCTACACTGCCAGTGATAGGCACCGCAGCAGATACTGAGCCAAGCAACCATTAAAAGACACAGAGTAATTACAAGCTGATTGAGCAAGAGAATTCAAAACTTGGCAGAGTTTATGGCATCAGAAAGTGAGAGTAAAAAGAGGAAAGATTATATTCATTTATTAACTTTCATATGCACAAGATTATTTCTCACTCACAGAAGATCATAGAGATTTAAGACATAGTTTCTGCAATGAATCATAGACACAACTACAAAAGAAAAAGAACAATAAATACATGCGTGTATGGTGTGTGTGTGTGAAAATTGGTATGTGTTAGTAAGTTATTGTTTTTACTAGAAGAATGTAACAGGTCCATTTAAAAAAAGAAGAAAAAAAAACCACTGAAAACTTTGGCAATGTTCATAGTTTTTCCATTGTACCATCAATTTGTGTTTTATTTTATAGAAATTCTGCCATAGAAGACCGGCAGGAAGGATATAGGAAACAGTCTCATCAAATACCAAAAAATATATAAAGTAGATATGGCAACAGCAGAAGTACAAAAGAGTGTTTTCTATAGTAAATCAGTTTTACATCCTTCAACCAAACAATTGCTTTCTAACTTGTAAGTAAACTGAGCCAATGAGGTGTATGTGTATGCATGTGTGGGTATATGCATTTGGGTTTCTAAGCCAGAGGTATCCATGTTATTAGGTTTCTTAACCAAAGGTAAGAAAGGCATGGCTATGTTGTTTAAGAAGCTTATTTTGCAGTCAGATGGGTGTCTTGTGCTAAAAGCCTTGAGGGCCAACCAATGCCTCATCAGTAAATTTGGTAGAAAGAGCAGGAAGGTTGTCCCATTTCTGGTTATTCTTATATAAAGCAGAGCTAAAGTACTAACATCTTTTGAGAGTATGCTGAAAAGCTATGGGGTGATATTGGGCAATTCTTTGAGGGTCTAGTAAAATCTTTACTACTGTTTCAGTCATTAGACTGAGGCCATGCTGGGGCACTGCCTTGAAGGGTTTTAGCTGAGCAAATCAACCCCAGGACTTCTTATTCTAGCGGTCTCTTGTTGAAAAGACCAACACTGGTTGCCAAGAAGTGGGACAAACACAATGCAAAAACACACACTCGCATACATAAATGGCAGTTTTTTTCACACAGTTTCTGTCAACTAAATTCACTCGCAAAGTATTGGTCAGTCTGGGGCTATAGTAGAAGGTGGCATGCAGTGGAATTGAACCTGAAATCACATGGTTGCAAAGCAAGCTTTGTAACCACATAACCATGCCTGCACCCAAGATACAGAGGATATGTGGATATCTATTTTTAGCTGTGCGATTTTTAACAAACCCACACAACCAAGTCATTATTATATCTTTCAACTAATAAGGGTAACTTTAATTAATGCTAACCACACGATTTCAACCAGGTTTTAATCATTTCTCATCAAGTGTATTTCGTTTTTGGATTTGGTTTGCAAGATTCTTTATATGAGTTCATGTGTTGAAGCATATTATGTTGTGTCTGGGGAGAGTCATTTTCTTTTTGTGCCTTATTATGTAACACACTCACCAGTAAAATTTCCACGTTCTTCTTATTTTTATTTTCCTAAAAGAGTCAAAACTATTGAAAAGGTTGCAAGACGCAACGAACATTTTAGGAAAATAAAAATAAGATAAACGTGGAAATTTTACCGGTGAGTGTGTTACATAATAAGGCACAAAAAGAAAATGACTCATCAAGTGTATTTTAAAATTTATTTTAGAGGGTAAATTTTTAATAGAACACAAAAAGCAAGTGTAAAGGCATTAAACATTGAAGATGCCCTGCCTCATGCAGAAACTGCAGGAGCTGCTCAGGAACAGCCATTTCCCTTAAATTGATCCCAACATTAAGGTGGCAAGCTGGGAGAAACGTTAGCATGTTGGGCAAAATGCTTAGCGGTATTTCATCAATCTTTACGTTCTGATTTCAAATTCTGCTGAGGTCGACTTTGCTTTTCGTCCTTTCAGGGTCGATAAATTAAGTACCAGTTGCATACTGGGGGCAATCTAATCGGCTGCCCCCCCCCCCAAATTTCAGGTCTTGTGCCTAGGGTAGAAAAGAATTGATCACAATGTTGGAAACTCTTCCATATTATCAGCAATTATCTCAGGGGTCGCAAGGTTTATGCCTTGAGGACTGAATTGCGCTTCACCTGTGGAAGGACCTGCAGTCTTTCGACAACCATTGCCACCTTGAGCTGATTTTAGCTGCCATGCCTGTCTCCTTGGTAGCTTTCTTCAGCCATTTGGGTTCTAGACCAATCTTCTGCAGGAAATAGTGCCCGAAGCCAGCTGGAAAGCTTTGGGTAGTCAACATCAAAAGGGAATGATGTCATGTCTTATTCTTTGACAAGGGCCTTGTTGACCAAGTCCTGATACCTGGTTTTCTCCAGCTGGTGGAAAAATGTTGAGCTTGTCCTCCTAGGTCACTAAAAACAATTTATCCTTATAGAAACTGCACAGTGTAACTAACCCTTAATAAATCAGCTCTTACATAGCAAATATATAAACTATAAACAAAATAAACATTTTCTTTTAAAGATTTTTCTGATGTTGATTTGTTTCTTTTCTTATAAAGTAGCTGTTTTTCATGTGAATCTGTCATACACAAATCATTAACAACCATTCCACTTTACATGTTGTAAACATGATACAGGCATTTATGATTTTATATGCAAAAACATTTCAGCTTTCATACTCACGTGTTCAGACGAAGGGCTGTGAGTGCATGAGTGGGAAGGGAAGGGACGTGGGCCTATTGTGTGCGTATATGTGCAGGTATAGGAGTTCACTGGATATAGGTGAATACAGGAATTACTAAGTGAAATTAAATGCACAAGCAGCAAACACACAGAGGCACAGATGTATTGAGAATACTCTACGTCGACTCTGAATACGAACTGAATTCCTAAAAGTACACATGGCCATCTATCTATAAGATTATCTGTGTACACATACACATAAATATATATATGCATGTATGATGAACAAAACTATTTCAAGCTATATAATTGCAATAATTCTCGGCAAACATTTGGACAGCGCTGGCTACTTTCAATATGAAAATCAGTTCATTAAATCAGAGACATTAACAAAGAGCTAAATGTAAACAGCCAACAAGAACACATAACAGCCACGACTACCACCACAAACAACAATAAGTTTACCAGTGTTGTCTAAATGACACTAGTATGGAAAAAACTGTATACAGCTATTTACATAATAATGCCTACTCATCTGAATGGGGTGGGAGGTGGGGAAATCACTTGAGTCAATCATCTGATTATAATATACTTAACTTTAGAAAAGCTGTTTTAAGGTATAAAACTAAATATGCAAAAATGCTCAAGGGAGTTACTTTCAAATCTTGTCATTATTATTATTATTATTATTATTATTATTATTATTATTATTATTAAGGCAATATGCTGGCAGAATTTTTAGCAGACTGGGTGAAATGCTTTGCAGCATTTTGTCTGTCTTTATGTTCTGAGTTCAAATTCTGCGGAGGTCAACTTTGCCTTTCATCCTTATGGGGTAGATAAATTAGGTACCAGTTACGCACTGGGGTTGATGTAATCGACTACCCCCCCCACTCTCCCAAAATTTCAGGCCTTGTTCCTATACTAGAAAGGATTATTATTATTATTATCATTATTATTATTAAGGAAGTGTCGTGGCAGAATCGTTAGCATGCTAGGCAAAATGATTAGCGGCATTTCGTCTGTCTGCACGTTCCGAGTTCAAATTCCACCAAGGTTGACTTTGCCTTTCATCCTTTCGGGGTCGATAATTTAAGTACCGGTTGAGTACTGAGGGTTGATGTAATCAACCTAGCTCCTCCCCGAAACCTGTTGGCCTTGGGCCAAAATGTGTAACCATTTAAAGCAGTGAACGGGCAGAATCGCTAGCAAGCTGGGTGAAATGTTATGGTTGGGTGGACTACCGTTGTATAGGACACACAGACACACAGAAAATTTAACAGAAGAGAGTTTGTAGAGGGTACATTGAGAGAGTCGTTTGATTAATTGCACAGGTACTTCCTTTGTGACAGCCTACCTCCGTTGCTACAGCTAGGCTCAAAGCAAAACTAGGTAAGGCTAATTCAACAAGAACACTTACAGACAGTTGGGTCTCGAACTCATCACCTCCAAGTCTTTGTTGGTACCTTAAATATTCGGCTGTCAAACCATTATTTATTAGCTATAAACTAAATCAAAATAAACTTCTCCGTGATATCAAATTTGAAGGTAACCTCAGAAAAGCGTAAACAGCGTTCCAAAATGAAACACTGGTATTAGATGGATTAAAGTACAAGAAGGAAGGATTATGTCTGACAAGATAGGTAATAGTAATGTTTCTGATGTAAGAAAGGTAAGCAGAACCAAAGAATGAGATAATCTCGGACAGTCTTACAGCCTAATGATGGATTAGGCGTTGTTGCTGCTTCTCTTTCAGTTTGTCGCCATTTTTCTTTTGCATTCAAATGCTAAGCATACTCAATCGGTCAAACAAGACTGCAGGGAAATGGTACAATTTACAGTTAAGCTGTGTTCCGAAGTGGAACTGAAAGACGCAGTAGATATGTGTGTGAGAGAGAGAGAGAGAGCTAGTGTGCGTAACAGTGAGAGAGTGCATATGTAAGAAACAGAGAGAGAGAGAGTGTGTGTGTGTACATATGTGAGCAAGAGAGTGTGCACCAGTGACTGAGTAAGTCTATAAGCTAGGAAATGACAGATGCTTAAGATGAAGCATTAAACATATAAAGAATAAAAATTAGCAGGAGAACCAGTTGGAGAAGAAATCAACAATCTTTTTGATGCCAACTAAATGCTTTATCAGATGAACATATAAATCTCTGAATGCTTTATGGAACAAGGAGTGAACGAGTGGGCAGTCCAGTGGCTTCACTACTAAATTATTCAGCCAGAATCCGAAAGATATTGATTAATTTCTGATTAAACTTGTTCACAATTATCATTTTTCTTAATAACTTAATATTTTTGATGTTTCGTTTTGGCATACAATACGCAGAAATAAATTAAAATTTATAAGTACTTTATTTATTTATTTGTTTATTTATTTCGTTATGATAACATGGCTTGTAGCAGGTACAGCAAAACTGTAAAGTTGTATTTTTTCAGAACTGATTTGCTTTTATAGCAGCAAATTGCTAAACTATAGAGAAAAATAGAAACCCTTTTGTCAGCCAGACACACTGACCCAAAAGACAAAAAACAAAAAAAATACCTATATTGTCATGGGACACAACTGAAAAGCGCTTGGTCAGTAATCCAGCACCGTAACCCTTTAAACAAGCCATATCTGGCCAAAATATTCTACCTGTCTTAAGATGAAACTGGCCAGATCCAGCTGCTCACACCTACCCTACAATGTCATTCTAAAAATAAACAATCAGATCAATGAAGCCCAAATGCTACAAGATAACACACAATTAATTCAAAACAATGAGAATAAATAAGCATTACATTTGACAGAGTAATCTCGTGGGGTTGTCTAAGGAATGTCTCCAATGGCTGGCATGACCTTCACTCGAATGATGGAGGATGCAGGGAGATCTCGTACTGGCTGTCAACATCTTCAAAAGGAATGTAAACCTACCATTTGCAGAATTTTTCACCCCTGCACCGGATAGGAGTCTTTGTGGGTATGATCGCAAACTCTATCCTGGACACTTTTGACTCAACAGGCGGAAGGCCGCATTCTCCATCCATATTGCAGCTCCGTGGAACAAGCTACCACAAGATGTCATTCAACTGCCCACTACTCCCTTGTTCAAAGAGGCTCTGCACAACTTGTGGCGACTATATGTAAAACTGTATATAACATTTACTGTTTTTCTTTTTTACATGGCTTAACCCTTTTGTTACCATATTTCTGTTGAAATGCTCTGTGTTTCTTTCTATTAATTTTAAATATAACAAAGAATTTAGTAAAATAACTTAGTTATCATTAGGCTGGTATTAGGAACATAAATTGTGACTAAGGTTTGGTGGAAGATTTTAATTCAAATCTTATGACAGCAAGACATTTGTACTCAGAGCCAGAGCTGGTTTAGTAATGAAAGGGTTAAGAATTGTTTCTCAATCATATATTTTAACCCTTTTGTTACCACTGTTGAGATGCTCTGTGTTTCTTTCAATTAATTTTAAATATATACAAAGAATTTAGTAAAATAAGTTAATTATCATTAGGCTGGTATTCATCATCATCATCATCATCGTCGTTTAACGTCCGTTCTCCATGCTAGCATGGGTTGGACGGTTCGACCGGGGTTCTGGGAAGCCAGAAGGCTGCACCAGGCTCCAGTCTAATTTGGCAATGTTTCTACAGCTGGATGCCCTTCCTAACGCCAACCACTCCGTGAGTGTAGTGGGTGCTTTTTATGTGCCACCTGCACAGATATTAGGAACATAAATTGTGATTAAGGTTTGGTGGAAGATTTTAATTCAAATCTTATGAAAACAAGACATTTGTACTCAGAGCCATTTCAGCTGGGTTGGTAACAAAAGGGTTAAGCACATTGTGCTCTTCTGCCAATAGATTTGATTTGATTTGAATGCTAAAGGGCTAAACTCCCAAATGACCTATTATGTTGAGGGACACAATTCAAAAGCCCCTGTCTATATTCTAACACCTTAATCCTTTACCATACAAACAAATGTAATGCTTATTGAAATTTTTATGAATCAATCATGCTTTATCCCGTAGCTTCATGATTTTGATAATGTAATTATTCTTAGAATGACATTGTAGGGTAGGTGCGAGAAGCAGGATCTGGCTGCTTTGAACATAAAAAGGGTAGAATATTTTGACTGGATATAATCAGTTCAATTGCTAAAGGGTCAAGCTCCCAATTTTATGAAAATTATTCTGAGATCTTTAAAAATAGCTATTCTTTTGATTATAGTTAACTGGATTAAAATGGAGAAATAAGAAAACAAAAAAGACATGTTTTTAATTGATTACCCTCTTACGGACAATTAATATCGTTAATCACCAATACTATGTTTGGACTTATCACCATTAATCCTTTCATTATCAAATTTGTAATGAAGTACGATACCTTCGTTTCAATTAAGTTTTGAAAACAATTCAGAATTTAGTAAAATAATTTTGTTGTTGTTGAGCTGGTGTTTGGAACATAAAATTAATATGAAATTCTGATGGAAGTTTTTAATTTAAATCACTTTAAAATATGAAGTTTTGTATAATAGAACTAGGGGTAGTTTCAGGCAGATGGATATCAGGAGAGGTAAGATCTAACTTTTACTTCACTTCAGTTTGAATAACAACTCTGTGATAATTAATTCACAACTTGATAATTATTTCTAATGTGAGGTGCATGGTCAGAATTTGTTTGAGTGAGTGTGTGAGAGAGAGATTTAAACCAACCCAGTACTTGACTGGGATTTATTTTATCAAGCCTGAAAGAACGAAAGACAGAACCTTGCACAACATTTTATCTCAGAATGCCAAAACAAATGCCACAAAACATGTTTTTTTCTTTCCCTCCCTCAAATATTTTCTACTGTTGGCATGAGTGACTAACCTTTAGCATGCTGTAGGCAAATCATGTTGCTATAAGAGTCTTCTCCCCTCTCAATGTGACACAATGTGTGTGCAGCTGCAGGGGAGAAAACTTGTAGGGAAACACGATCCGATTAAGGATGCTAAAGGCTAATTTAAAGAGAATTTGAAAAGTGAAAATCTAGTAAAAATGGATCAGCAACATAGTGTGTGTGTGTGTGTGTATTATCTGATCTGTAAACAGATCAGATGGAAGGAAAAGTTTGTCTTATTGCTGACACTGCTAGAAATAATGCCAACCAACCATTCCCCATTAAATACGAGTCTATTTGTAACAATAATCTGCTCAGACACAAAAATATTCCAAACTATTCTAAAATTATAAGATTTAATGGAATTCATATTTTTCTTTACTCCAAATGAATTATAAAAATATATATATATATACCGGAGTAAACACATAAATGTGAAACAAGGTGGAAGAAAGAGTACTCAAATACCAGAGGTAGAGTAATATGCTATATTTAAAAGCATATTAAAAAATTTCTGCTGCTTTTAAATAAAGTATATATATATATATATATATATATATAGCAATCAATAATTTGAAGATGTTCCTTGACACTGGTTTTCAACCTGGGTTCCACAAACCAATTTTGAGAAAACGAGCATTCGTTTTAGAGTTTGGACTAAATCGCGGCTATGACGATTTTATTAATTGGCAGCAAAAAACCTCCCCTGTTAAATTTATCAAAGTTGATCACCATCATCATCATCATCCTCAACACCATTTTAAGGTGAAATTTAGTGTACATTACTAACCGGTATTACTGCCATTGGTGAGCGAGTTAGGAGATGCCTTAGTACTGGCTGGGGTCCCACCATCTTTGGATTTTGGAATGACATCTTTCATTTCCTCTTTTATATCAACTGCCTCACATTTTATTGTATTGGTACCATTAATATCATGGTTTATAGTTCCTCCACCAGCTGCCACTGCACTTGCATTTTCTTTAAGCATAGCCGAGATCTCTGGGTTGTCTTGAATGATGCTGGCTTCCTTGTCTACAGTGGCAGACTTTCCCTCAGAGTCGTCTTTCTCTTGACTCTGAAAATAAAAAGACAAAAAAAGAAAAATGTAAAACAAACGTACTGAATTTATAGAATGGTATTACTTAAGAGAAAAAAAAAATCATTAAAAAAAAACTGAGCAAAAGGGGCAAAAAAACATTACTAAATATAAAAAAATAAACCAAAATTTGGACCAGAGCACCTCACCCATCATCAGTATCAGTATCACCACCATCATCATCATGGCTTTAATATATGCTTTTTTCATGCTTGCATGGGTAGAAAGAGTTTGAGTCAGATTTTCTACAGCCAAATGCCCTTCATGTTGCCAAGCACAAGGTATTATCCCCATCCCCTCTCCCATATGGCCAGACAGGTTTCAGCAGAATATTGGAAGTGAACGACATTCATTTACAACAACCACGAGATGTCAAGACAAAGATACACAAACATATATACACAGACATATATATGTACATATACAAATGTATGACGGGCTTCTTTCAGTCTCCATCTTGGTAAAATTATTAATTAATTAATTTTACACTTTTCATCATCATCATCATCACCCCTTTTATTATTAATATTGAAATTACAATTTACTCCCCAATTGAAATACTGCAGTTTCTGCGGTATTGCTCGTAACATTCAGACCACAAAGACTTGGCCCAAATTCTTGCAACAGATTCGACCCCACTATGAAGCACACTAAAAAAAAAGTGGTGGCTGTAGCAGCGGTGATGTTGGATTAAGAACAGACACAGGCTTCAATGCAGTTTTCATCCCACCAAAACTGACTTGCCACAGGCAGTGTGTGTGTACAGTGAAACTGATCCCAGAACCATGGCATAAGATAAGCAAACTTCTTCAGCATACAACAGTAATCATAAACAAATTTCTTAAGAAGGAAAAAAAAAAAGAAAAATCGTACATGATTTCATATTAAGTTGAAAAAATAGCCTCTCTTCTTTTGTAAGAACAAAGCAACTCTTTACTCTCCTTTACTTGTTTCAGACTGTGGCCATGCTGGAGCATCGCCTTTAGTCGAGCAAATCGACCCCAGGACTTATTCTTTGTAAGCCTAGTACTTATTCTATCGGTCACTTTTACCGAACCGCTAAGTTACAGGGATGTAAACACACCAGCATCGGTTGTCGAGCGAAGTTGGGGAGACAAACACAGACACACAAACATATACATATATATGACGGGCTTCTTTCAGTTTCCGTCTACCAAATCCACTCACAAGGCTTTGGTCGGCCCGAGGCTATAGTAGAAGACACTTGCCCAAGGTGCCATGCAGTGGGACTGAATCCAGAACCATGTGGTTGGTAAGCAAGCTACTTACCACACAGCCACTGTGTTTATTTTTAATAAATATCTTCATATCTAATTGACAAATTATAATCTATACACAAACACATATTACATGTATATACACACACACAGATTATATATATATACATACACACACATACAGATTATATATATATACATACACATACACACACATACAAATTATATATATATACATACACATACACACAAATTATATATATATATATATATACATACACACACAGATTATATATATACATACACACACATACAGATTATATATATATACACACAGATTATATATATACATACACACACATACAGATTATATATATACATACACACACACACAGATTATATATATACATACACACACATACAGATTATATATATACATACACACACACATGCAGACTATATATATATATACATACACACACACATACATAGATTATATATATATATAGATATATGTAGTCAATTTGAGGATACACACACACACATACAAGGATACACACATAGTGAAGCCAAGTGAAATAGTGATAGAGCAAAGAGGAAGAGTGGCAGTTAAAGAAGGTTTGTTGTATTGATTGTAAAAAGCTGGAGACAGCAGCTGGCTGCTAGCCTCACAGTCTATCTGTGTTCATTAGTTGCACAGGACCCACTCCAAACTACACACATATACACGAACAACATGCGCTTGGCAAGAAAGCCAGCAGGGTATACAAAAAAAAAAAAAAAAAAAGGGCACCCTTCTCCCTTTAAAATAAAATCAGGGCAAAAGATGTACCTGCAACTGTTTCTATTTAGCATAAGACTTATATTAAGCGACAGAGAGAGAGAGAGAGAGTATTCTACAGCTACATGTCATTTATATTCTCCAATATTCCAACTTGCTTATATGTAAACTAGCCTACAATGAATGGTAGAGAAATTGATTAAAAAAAAAAAAAAAAAACTAGGGGGGGGGGAAATTAAGAATAAAAAGAATGAAAGAAAATAAAAAATTTAACACAACCAGAATAGGTTGTTTCACGACAGAGTCTCAATCAATATGCTAATACTTGCAAATCACTCACTTTTAACCCCAAACAACATTACAAAAAACACATACAGAATGAGAGACGGGGAGGTGGGGGGAGAGGAAGAGGGGGGTACAGTTAATACATACATACATACACACATGCATGTGGAAACACTACCTATCTATCTATCTCTATATATATGTATATATATGTATATATATATATATATGTATATATATATGTATATATATGTATATATATATATGTATATATATATATATGTATATATATGTATATATATATATATAATATATATATATATATATATATAGATAGATACAAGCACACACATACACACACGATTGATTGAGAGGAAGTATTTCGAAGCTTTGTTGAAATCAATGAAGAACTGCAGTTAAAGGCTAGAATAAAATCAATGGTCAACTCTGAAATTTTATACACACACGACTTGAAAACAAATAATTAGTGGTGGGAAGGGGGAGAGGTGCAAGAATGGGGATTGGAGAAAGGGAGAGAGAGAGAGAGAGAAATGAAAGGAGGAGGATGAGGAGGGGTTGAAAATAAAAGATTGATTGCTTCAAGGCTAATTGATAATACCCAATGTTGTGATGGTGAGAGCGAAAGAGTGCGAGGAAGAGATAGACAGATAGAGAGAAAGAGAGAGGAAGAGTGGAGTGAGTGAGTGAGAGAAAAGGAATTTGAAAAACAAAGCAACTTGGTTAAGAGTTATCTTCTTTCTAGGCAAAATCTCTGCAACAGAAACAAACCCTTTATATTGGCGCTAATATCTTTCCGAACCACAGAGAAGAAACCTATGCCTTCATTTCAGTTTATCCTGTATAATTAAACTATTTTTGAAGAATAGTAGTAAAAACATTTGAGGAAGATTTGGTTGCTACTTCTTGGAATGGCCAAAGTTGGTACATTTCTTTTATCACAGGTCTGATCAATCAAGATTATTAACCCTTTCATTATTCTATTTATTTTGAGATGCTCTGTGTTTCTTTCAATTATTTTAAATATAACAAATAATTTAGTAAAATAACTTAGTTATCATTCAGCTAGTGTTAGGAACATAAATTGTGACTAAGGTTT
The DNA here is from genome assembly GCF_006345805.1 of Octopus sinensis. Taxonomy (NCBI): domain Eukaryota; kingdom Metazoa; phylum Mollusca; class Cephalopoda; order Octopoda; family Octopodidae; genus Octopus; species Octopus sinensis. Next base: position 13,555,239 of record NC_043003.1, read on the forward strand.
GGTGGAAGATTTTTATTCAAAACTTATGAGAACAAGACATTTGTACTGAGAGCCAGAGCTGGTTTCAGCCGGGTTGGTAACAAAAGGGTTAAGTATTGTTTCTCTATTATATATTTTAACCCTTTTGTTACCATATTTCTATTGAGATGCTCTGTGTTTCTTTCAATTAATTTTAAATATAACAGAGAATTTAGTAAAATAACTTAGTTATCATAAGAACATAAATTGTGATTAAGGTTTGGTGGAAGATTTTAATTCAAAACTTATGAAAACAAGACATTTGTACTGAGAGCCAGAGCTGGTTTCAGCCGGGTTGGTATCAAAAGGGTTAAGAGGGAGTTTCCAAATGACAACAAACCAATGATTTAGATTGAGTCTTTTATGCTATTAACTCAGTTATCCAGATTTTCAGCCCTTCATGTTAAAGATACAGATGTGATGCAATGGTTTCAATTCCTAAATAAATAAATTAATTCTTTCAAATTCACTTTGGTTCATGTTGATAAACGAACACTCAGAAATCAACAGATACTTCAGAACTGGGGGTATGTTTGGAATGTGATCCAGCATGGCCAGAGACGAATCACAGAAACCAATGAAAAAGTATATCGGGTTTAACTCTTTAATCGTGCATTATCTCATAGATTGAGATTAAAATGACATGATGGTTTAATTTTAGAATGACACTGTAGCTGTAAGAGGCTAGATCTGACTGGTTTGAACATAAAACGGGGCCGGATATGGTCTGTTCAAATGCTGAAGGGTTTAATGAACTGTTCCTTCCTTTTTAGTTTGAAATATAAAACAAAATTATAAACTGACTTTTTTTTCTTTTTAAAATGAAACTTTAAAAAAAAATATCAAATAGTAATAAAAAAAAAAGCAAACAATCTTATCTGAGTAATTAAAAAAAAAATTAAGTCTGACTTTGATTTCTGACCCCTGTAGCTATTTAAGTCTTAAGAAATGAAAGAAAGACAAAAAAGCTTTATGAAATATAAAATTAATTTGATACAAAAGAAAAACTGGACAAATCTCTTGTCTTCTGCAGAAACGGAATGACAGAGAATCCAATGCAACCAAAATGCAAACCAAGAAAAATACAGTGCCAGCGTTAGATTTCTTGGTAACCCAAAACTAGATTAGTTCTTTCAGCTCTTAAAAACATGTCGAAAAAAACAGCAAAGATGAGAGTGAATATGTTTATTATTATTATTTCAAAGTTGTGTACATGTGAGAATTACCATCAATAAAATGATGGACAGAAACTAACACAACTCATTTCGCTGAGACAAGAAGAGTAAACACCTCTGTCATGCAGTTCTTTGCTTAATTTATTATCTTTGGTTCTTCAGACAATAAACAATTTAAAAGGAAAAAGAAAAAAACCTAAATAAACAAAACTGGTTCATTACTAATAATTAGAAAACACAGCGAAGGTAGATGAATAAATAAAAAGTTTGCAGTGTATGTCTGCATTTGTGTGTGAGAGAAAAAGACAGTAAAAAAGACACAGAATGAATTCTGTTAAAGACAAAATTACTGAACAAAGACAGAATTACTAGAATGATGATGTACCAGTAATATTTTAGAATAGCAGTTGCGAATGGGTGAGGGTGGGGGGGGCTGTGGATCCCCAGGAGCTCATAAGTTTGTTGAGTAAGATGGGGGGACTGTTCACAAGCCTGACATTCATGGGAAAATTTAATTATAAAATAAATGCCAGCTCCAGGCAAACCGTCCAACCCATACCAGTATGGAAAACGGATATGTGGTGATGATAATGATTTGCATTTCAGGATATGATGCCTCTTTATTATTTACTCCATGTACAGCCAAAGTTCACTCTCACCATCATTTCACATCTGTATTCCATGCTGGCATGGGTTGGACAGTTTGACAGGCGCTGGCAAACCAGAGGACTGCACCAAGCTCAACTGACTGTTTTGGCATTAGAAAGGGCATCCAGCTGGAGAAACAATTCTATAGAGTGTACTGGGTGCTTTTTACATGGCACCGACATTGGCGAGTTCTGTTTTGGCATGGTTTCTACAGCTGGATGCCCTTCCTAGTGCCAGCCACTTTATGGAGAGGACTATGTGGCACCAGCACCAGTAAGGTCTGCTTTGGCAAGGTTTTTATGGCTGGATGCCCTTCTTAATGCCAACCACTTTACAGACAGGACTTGATGTTTTTTCAAGTTCTATATTTAAGAGATGAGGAATTATTTACATTATTTACATTTGACGGATATTTGTCCTCATCTTGTTTGTTGTTAACAGGTTTCAGCTGATATACCTTCCAGCCTTCATCAGATGTCTTGGGAGAAATTTCGAACCTGGGTTGTCATTCCTAAGGTATTTTTCAATGTTGTTGTTGTTGGTATTATTATTATTATTCAGGTCACTGCCTGGAATTGAACTCGGAATCTTGGGGTTAGTAGCATGCGCTCTTAACCACTAAACCATATGTGTTTTATGTGACACCAGCATCAGTGGGGCTACCAAGTAATTTGCAAGACAAAGATCCTTTCAGAGGGGAAGTAGTATTGAAAGAATAAGACACAGAATCATCTTCGAAAGTTACTGGCAACAGACTAGCTTCGTGTGCTCTAATTGCCGTAATAATATACAGAGAGAATAGAGCTAAGCATCGGTTCTATGGCTACCTGGAGTTTGTTGAAAGGATTAATTTACTAAAATACTGATATTACAAAGAAATCAATAAATAAAAAAAATATATTAAAAAATTATTTGAGATTTCTGAAAAGCCAATGAAATGAAATAATTACAAAAGATACAGGCGAAAAGAGCAGTTTTGATCTTCATCACAGTTATGATACTTAACGCAGATATTAAAATGTAGAAGAGAACCAAATAATTAAATAAATAAATCGAAAAAAATATATATACACATATATATATATCTCAGAATTAGGAATGAAAAATAAGAGGTGGGAAGGGGGGGAGTCTCAAAGTCATTTAAATTTGACATGTGTTTTCCATCAAGCAAGCTTTAAGTTTATTTCACAATCTCAAAAATTTACTATTGAGGATGTAAAAAGAAGAAGAAAAAAAAAGAAAGAAAAAAAAAAGAAAGAAAAAAAAAAGAAAGAAAAAAAAAAAGAAGTTGAATTAAAATTTCAGATTGGTATTTTTCCTCTAGATTCCTTGTCGAGTGTAATTTAAAAAAGACACCAGAAAAAAAAAAAAAGGAAAAAGACACCAGAAAAAAAAAAAAAAAGTTTAAAATATTGATTCCTACCAATGTCAAAGAACGATGATAGAAATGATTTTTTGGTATAGCATCTGTAATGTTTTTAGGAAAGGCAAAGAGACAATGATGATGATGGTACTGGTGATAGTGGGAGGTGGAGCTAAGCAATAATGGTCTGTAATCTAAAGTACTTAATCTAATAATGATAATGATGATGATGAACAGATATAATGGATATTATAAAGAGTTAGTAGAAAAAAAAACAACCAAAAAAAAAGAACTGATGTTTGGTAGAAATTGAATTTAAACATGGTTTTATGTTAATTTCGGGAAACTTGACAGCTATGAAAGACTTCCTTTTGAAACACATGCATTCAGAAATTTCACATTTGTACCTGTAATTATTGTTATACTTCGTTATATTGCCAACTGTTTATGTAGGAACTTTGGAAAGTAGGAGTTACAAGGCACAAAGAAAAAAAAAAGAGAGAAAAAAGAATTAAAAGAAAATTAAGAAAGGAGTGCTTTTAATTAATGTTTAGCAAATTCTAGCTATATGACTATGCGTGGCCTAGTGGTTAGGGTGTTGCACTCGTGATTGCAAGATTGTGGTTTCAATTCCCAGACCTGGTAGTACATTATGTTCTTGAGCAAACCACCTTATTTTGTATTGGTCCAGTCCACTCAGCTGTTAACAAGTAACCATTCGATGGACCACCAACCCGTTCAGAGAGAACGGTCGTGAGCGCGGCAACTTTTAGGTCATAGAAACCGGATAAGCAGGCCTTATGAGTCCTCGGACTTGAGAAAGTGGCATCTAGGGGTTGATGATGATGACTATCAAGTTTTAGCAGGGTGACGAAAATATGGAAGATTTTTCCTAGAGTCCATTCTATGTAGTACACATGCAATTGTTTCAGTAAAAAAAATGACCCCACCAAACACACACACACAATACATGCATACATTCATTAAATTTGCCATGTAGGCAGCATATAGATAAGGTAGCTTTGCAGGCTGGACACAGACATTGATGAGGCAAATAATTATGATACAAAAATGATAAAGATGGGAGAAGACAGAAAGCGCCTGCTGACCTTCTGCTTCTCTAAAACATTGTTCTTTAAAAATGCATATGCAGAGGTATTAACCCTCTTACAATTTAAAATGCAATACATTTGGACTAAAAAGTCCTCACAATTATAAAACACAATTTATACACAAATTGGAGGCTATAAACCATTACAATCCCTCCCTGAGCAATTTCCTTGCAACTTGCAGGCATTCCTGCAACTGCAACCCGGGGCTCCAAAAAAGAATTCTATAATTCTCGTTTTTACATGAGTCAATTATCAGATCAGAGTACTTTCTTTCCAGCACCAGAGCAGCCACCTGCGGAGGCCACTGCGGGCTGTCAATACAAGTCAATATATACATACAGAAAACACCCACTGTTGCAAAGTCAATACATTACAGCTTCAACACAAAAATATTTACAAAACACCAGAATGAAAACTTAAATTTGAAATGACTGATGCAGTAAAAAACAGCAATATTGGCTTCAAATTTTGGTACAAGGCCAGCAAATTTGGGAGAGGGGGTAAGGTGAATACATCAACCCCCAGTGCTATTGAGTATGAAAGGCAAGTCAACTCAATATACAGAGGAAATGCCAGTAAGCATTTTGTCTGGTGTGCTAGTAATTCTGCCAGCTTCTCACCTTAATAATAATCCTTTCTACTATAGGAACAAGGCCTGAAAATTTAGGGAAAGGGGCAAGTCGATTACATCGACCCCAGTACTCAACTGGTACTTAATTTATCAAGGATGAAAGGCAAAGTCGACCTCAGTGGAATTTGAACTCAAAACGTAGTGCCAGAGGAAATATCACTAAGCATTTCGCCCAGCGTGCTAATGATTCTGCCAGCCCACCGCCATAATAATAATAATAATCCTTTCTACTAAAGGTACAAGGTACTAAAGGTATTATTTGGGGGAGGAGGATAGTCAATCACATCAACCCCAGTATTTAACTGGTACTTATTTTACCGACCCCGGAAGGATGAAAGGCTAAGTGAACTTTGGTGGAATTTGAACAGAGCTTAAAGACAGCCAAAACGGCGCTAAGTATTTGCCTGGCACGTTAGTGATTCTACCAGCTTGTTGCCTTAATAACACCACCACCAATACCGATAACAATTCTGTTAAGTTATAATTATGATAAATAATTGCAGTAAGAAAGGAAATTTTATTTTTTGAGATTTCTTTCTGTAATTTCCAAAAAGACAACAAGAAAAAAAAAAGACCATAATAGGATTAGGAAAACGAAGAAAAAAAAGAGGAAAAGTAGCTAAGAACTGAACAAAATGACACCATACTTTAATTGGATCAAGATGGGAACTAAGTTGATATATCAACAGAAATATAAAGGAGTGATAATAAATCAGAAAAATCCTGTGGACAAAGTAGAAGAAACACACAAAGCAAAACAAAGAAGAGGGACATTAACAAATTCAAATGATATATATAATTATATATAAGTAAAGGACATTTGAAATCAATAGTGAGGTAAGAAATGTGGTTTTAAAACTGATAAATCATTGCTAACAGAATTCAATTAGAGTTGGCAAGAATTTGGAAAAATAAAAAATTAAAAAAAGTTTGGTAAAATTTACTCCAATTCAGAGAGAAAAAAAAAGTGAAGCATAGAAAATAAGAGCATTGGTTTTCGATTATTTCTTTATATTTTATACCACCAACCTGGAGAGCAAGAGAGAGAAATGGTGGTGGTGGTAGTAGTAGCGAAAGCGAAACTACCAAACTCTTTACTTGTGGGCCATGACTGACTCTTTCCCTCTCTCTCTCTCTCTCTCTTGGGATAATAGTTTGTATTTCCCCGGTAGAGATCCTCAGCTTATATGCAATAGGAAATTCAAAGTTCTCCATAAGAAGCCGCCCAAGTAGGAAGTCCTTTATTCTATTTGTTTCCATTGTTTTGAAAGGTTTTCCAGCCCTTTGCAGACAGGGAACTCCCAACTCTTCTCATCTTACGAGCCCTGATTTCCTGTCTGCTCACAGGTGCTATGCAGTGTGTACAGAGTTTCTCACACCCCTCTCAGGTAAAATCATTGAATAGGGAATAATTGAACAAAATGGGGATATACAATTCAAAGATGGATAGCTGCCATGTTTCTAGTAAAGAACTGGATACAGCTTGGCATTTATTATTATTATTATTATTACATCCTTACATTCTGAGTTCAAATTCTACGATGGTCGACTTTGCCTTTCATCCCTTTGAGTTTGATGGAATATGTACCAGTTACGCACTAGGGTTGATGTAATTGACTCATCCCCTTCCCCAAAATTTCAGGCTTTGTACCAATAACAGAAAGGTTCATTATTATTATTGGCTTCAAATTCTGACAGAGCGCCAGTAGTTCTTGAGGTGAGGGTGAAGTCAATTACATCCATTAACCCCAGTACTTGACTGCTACTTTATGTTTTAAGTCCAAATTCTATTATTAACTCTTTAGCATCTAAACTGACCTTATCCAACCTCTCATACCTACCCTACAATGTCATTCTAAAACTAAACAATCACATCATTGAAATCTCAAAGCTGCAAGATAATGCATGCTTAATTCAAAATGACATGAATCAACACATATTACATTTGACAGGCTAATCCAAAAGTGAAGGGATTAAGGAAGATTTTCTATGACAACACTCTCTTCCTGTTGTCAAACGTTACTTATTTTTTCAAGAATGGCATTTTGCATTCCACTGATCCTTCTACAAGTGAAGACACATGGCTGAGTGGTTAGAGCGTTGAGCTTACGATCATGAGGTTGTAAGTTCAAATCCTGGACCAGGCTGCGTATTGTGTTCTTGAGCAAGACACTTTATTTCACGTTGCTCAATGAGTTGTGACGTCACAGGTGCTAAGCTGTATCGGCCTTTGCCTTGGATAACATCAATGGTGTGGAGAGGAGAAGCCGGTATGCATGGGTGACTGCTGGTCTTCCATAAACAACCTTGCCCGGACTTGTGCCTGGGAAGGTAACTTCCTAGGTGCAATCCCATGGTCAGTTATGACCGAAGGGGGTCTCCGATCCTTGCACACCAGCTGAGCTCCTCCTTCACATCATTTAACCCTTTCGTTACCAACCCGGCTGAAATCGGCTCTGGCTCTGAGTACAAATGTCTTGTTTTCATAGGTTTTGAATTAAAATCTTCCAGCAAACCTTAGTCGCAATTTATGTTCCTGACACTAGTTTAATGATAACTAAGTTATTTTACTAAATTCTTTGTTATATTTAAAATTAATTGAGAGAAACACAGAACATCTCACAATAAATACGGTAACAAAAGGGTTAATGTCAGGCTCCAATGTCTGCTTTGGCATGATCATTACAGCTAGATGCTTTTCCTAATGCCAACCACTTCACCTTTTCCACTGGAGAAAGTAAACTACACCGTCATCTTGTATTGACAGTTCTAATGACAACATAATGGAACTGACACGTCTGACCACACACAACACGTTTCTGTAAAGCAGTTCCATTCTCGATGCATTGGCTGGCACAAGGCTATTAAACTTGCCCAAGATGCCATGTAGCGAAATCAGATCTCAAATTGTTCAGGTGTGAAATGAACTACATAACCACACAGCTATGCTTGCACCTCTCTGGATACTAAGTGACTTTTAGTTCGCAGGTAACTTCACAGGTACAGTGTGAGTAACAAAATTTACACAGAAACAGGCTTGCTATGAGAGCGATATTCCAACCTCTATGTATGCAGTGAGAAAAGTAGACAGAATTTCCTATGAAGGAAAAGTAGACAGAATTTCCTATGAAGGAAAGAATTTTCAAGGAACTACTGAAGCGGTCATCATAGGATTTTAAGAACCTTTAAGTAATCAAACACTAACCAGATAATCTGGATCCTCGACCCTAACTTCCGAACAAAAATTAAGATGTAATAAACTGAAATAGTTACTCTTTAACTGTGTCCATGCTGGAACACTACCTTTTAGTCAAACAAATCAACCCCAGGACTTATTCTTTGTAAGCCTAGTACTTATTCTATCAGTCTCTTTTACCGAACCACTAGGTTATGGGGATGTAAACACACCAACATCAGCTGTCAAGCAATAGTGGGAGGGACAAACATAGACACATAAATATATACATATATACATACATATATATATATATATATATATATACACACACACATGACGGGCTTCTTACAGTTTCTGCCTACCAAATCCACTCACATGGCTTTAATTAGCCCAAGGCAATAGTAGAAGACACTTGCCCAAGGTACCATGCAGTGGGACTGAACCTGGAACTATATGGTTGTGAAGCAAGCTTCTTACCACACAGCCACTCCTGCACCTGTCAACAATTGAAACACAATTAGGGTATTCAGCTTGTAATCATAAGGTTGTGAGTTCAATACCTAGCAGCATGTTGAGTCCTTGAACATGACACTTTATTTCATGTTGTTCCAGTCCAATCAGCTGGCAACCACATCCTGTATCATGCTTATCTCCCTAAGAAGTATGTTAAAGGTATGTGTGTCTGTGGCAGAATCGTTAGCATGCTGGGCGAAATGCTTAGCGGTATTTCGTCTGCCGCTACGTTCTGAGTTCAAATTTCGCCGAGGTCGACTTTGCCTTTCATCCTTTAGGGGTCGATTAAATAAGTATCAGTCACGCACTGGGATCGATATGATCGACTTAATCCGCTTGTCTGTCTTTGTTTGTCCTCTCTGTGTTTAGCCCCTTGTGGGTGGAAGCGCAATGGCCCAGTGGTTAGGGCAGCGGACTCGCGGTCATAGGATCGCGGTTTCGATTCCCAGACCGGACGTTGTGAGTGTTTATTGAGCGAAAACACCTAAAGCTCCACGAGGCTCTGGCAGGGGATGGTGGTGATCCCTGCTGTACTCTTTCGCCACAACTTTCTCTCACTCTTACTTCCTGTTTCTGTTGTACATGTATTTCAAAGGGCCGGCCTTGTCACTCTCTGTGTCACGCTGAATATCCCCCCGAGAACTACGTTAAGGGTGCACGTGTCTGTGGAGTGCTCAGCCACTTACACGTTAATTTCACGAGCAGGCTGTTCCGTTGATTCGGATCAACCGGAACCCTCATCGTCGTAACCGACGGAGTGCTTCCATCCCAGCCCCTTGTGGGTAGTAAAGAAATAGGTATGTGTGTCTGTGGAGTGCTCAGCCACTTGCACAGTGATTTCACGAGCAGGTTGCTCTGTTGACCAAATCAACTGGAACCCTTTTTGTCGTAACCGACAAAGGCCAGTTTTTAAATTTTTTTTCTTTCTGTTAAATCTGCTTACATATCAACTGTGTCCATTTCTGTATCAATACAGCCAGTCGCAAACTTACAGAAGTTCCAGACAAGCCGATCTCAGCTAAAGATACTGTTTGAACTGCATATGAGATCTTAAGCTTATACTTCAAAAGAAACGCAAAGTCATTTGCTTTCAAAGGCAACTAGGCAACATATTGGAGTTGAATTCAAGACTGATCTCATTTGAAGAGCTTTCCTGACAGAATAAAGAGTATATCACATGGCCAGTAATTTTTACACTGCTGTGTAAAAATAATATTTGCTACAATCTCAACTGTCCTGTAATCTCTTCAATCATGAGAGAGACAGACAGGCAGAGACAGAGAAGCCACTGTTAATAGTGTGTCCATGTTGTTTATCTAGTATAAGACGAATGGTTTGAACTCATCTATTTTCAACCTGTAGGAAGATTTAAATCCAAGACCGTGTGTGTGTATGTGTGCATGCCACTCAAACAGCATCATTCATTTCCTATGATGCTTGAAAAAGGTAAGGGTTGGCAACAGGAAGGGCATCTAGCCACAGAAGATTTGCCTCGATAAACTTTTTTCAACCCATGCTAGCATGGAAAAGCAGATGCACAACTGAAATGAAATGATAAAACACACAAGAGAAAATAACTACCCCAACAATCTATGTCTGGATTGAGAGTCTGGTCACTGCTGACAGTCAATTGTCCAGCAGTGATCACATGACAAGACATTGTCCACTGCTGTAGACAAAAACCCAATCAGAACAACAAAGTAATACAACACAACACACCTTTTATACAACAGACCTTTATTCTCTAGAAAAACGCCGCCGCCGTGGTGATCTCATTCTCGCTCACAATATCATAAGCGGAAAGTGTAACCTCTCGAAAGAGCTGTTCTTCACTCCTGCTCCAGAGCGTCGGCTGCAGGGTCATTCCGAAAAGCTCTATCTGCGACGATTTCATCTCAATCGAAGGAGAGGGGCTTTCTCCGTCCAGGTTGCGGATCCGTGGAATAAGCTGCCAGACGAGATGGTGAAGATGCCGACGACCGCTTTGTTCAAAGTCTCCCTTGACCTCAAGTGGCCTGAACTCTTTACATGAACACCACCCTGTACATAACTCCATGTCCCCCTACATGGCCTTGCTTTTTGCTTTTTGAGCCAAAAATTAACTAACTAACTAACTAACTAGACCTTAATTGAATCAACTCCCTATTTTAGACAACCTTTTGAAAATACCTGAGCTAAGAACAGTGCTTAGCAATACTCCTTACTTAACCAGTTTTTGTTGCTATGGCAATTCAATCACAGCAATTACATTATTATTATTATTATTATGAAGAGGGTTTTATTATACTAAACCAATCACTCATTTTAAGTAGCAGTCAAGCTTCAAGCATCCTGCAGCTTTTTTCTCATTGATCTGACAAGAACTAGTGTTTTCAGCTGTAATAATTTTAGGCATACTAAAAAGGATAAATAAATGAAAAATGTTGAAAACTCACTCTTGTGAGGCAAGATCAATAATGTCAACTTGTAACTAGATGTAGAGAAATGACAAGTGAAATAAAAACAAGCACTGTTTATATCTCACATAGATTTCGTTTCATTTCGCAGTGCCAAAAGAAAAGAAAATTACAAAAAATTAAAAATAAACAAATGAAATCGAAAAATCCAGAAGCGTTGATAATATTTTAATGTTGTAAGTGTATTGAGTAAGCACAGAGGCAATACTGAGCTCCATATATTTTGCACATCATTACAATGCTATTCCTTATAAGGAATACAATCATCAGCTTTGTTTTTTGGTAATAGTGACAATGATAATGATGTTCTTTTGCCTTTCATCCTTTTAGGGTTGATTCAATAAGTACCAGTTCTACACTGGGGTCAAAGTAATCGACTTAATTCTTTCCTCTAAATTTGAGGTGTTGTGCTTCCAGCAGAAAGAATTCTGAGACCCCCTTTGGTCACGACACTGACCATGGGATTGCCCCTAGAAAGTTACCCTCCCAGGCACAAGTCCGGGCAAGGTTGTTTATGGAAGACCAGCAGTCGCCCATGCATACCGACCTCCCCATCCACGCCACCAGTGTTATCCAAGGGAAAGACAACAGCCGATACAGCTTGGCACCTGTGATGTCGCAACTCATTTCTACAGCTGAGTGAAATGGAGCAATGTGAAATAAAGTGTCTTGCTCAAGAACACAACACAGCTTGGTCCAGGATTCGAACTCACAACCGTAAGCTCGACGCTCTAGCCATGCACCTTCACTAGTAGAAAGCATTATTATTATTATTATTGAGGTGGTGAGCTAGCAGAGCCATTAGCACGCTGGATGAAAAGCTTCGTGGTATTTCACCCGTCGCTACATTCTGAGTCCAAATTCCACCAAGGTTGCTGAGGTTGATAAATTAAGTACCAATTGACCACAGTAATTGACTTATGCTCTTACTCAACTTATTGGCCTGGCGCCAAAATTTGAAATAATTTTTATTACAGGTTTTAACACTGACATATTGCCAAAATAAACTGGGTCTTTTATATTTCTTGTACCATATTCGTAAGGCAGTGAGCTGGCAGAATCGTTAGAACGCTGGGCAAAATGCTTAGTGGTATTTCATCCGTCCTGACATTCTGAGTTCCAATACTGCTGAGGTCAACTTTGCCTTTCATCCTTTTGGGGTCGATAAGATAAGTACCAGTTGAGGCCCTGGGGGTCAATGTAACCGACTTTACTGATGGGTGTGAGTATAAAAACTGTACCCCTCTGCCAAGTCATGTCGAACCAGTGGGGCAGAGTAGGCTCATCAAACCAGTATAATCACAAGCTTAAATTCACAGCTTCCACATCAGACCGTGGTTGGTGGAGAGAACATGCTGAGGCCCTCGTCTTGCAGTGGATTGAATGTAGGCAATCCAAATCAAAAAATTCAATTACTATGTCTAACACAATTTGTTTTTCATGGATGAAGTCTGCCCAAAAAGTTTTAAAATTCTGCTATTGAGTCCAGGCATGGCTATAAGTACAAATGTGAGCTATACAGTCAAGAACTTGCAAAACAAAACTGTGGTCTGAAGTTCAGTTCCACTGCTTGGCACTTTGGGCAAGAGTCTTCTACTATAGTCCTGGATCAACTAATGCCATGAGTGAATTTGGTATGTGGAAACCCATTGTCCGTGTGTGTGTATGCGTGTCCCCGCCCCACTTTGACAGTTGGTGTTGGTTTACTTATGTTTCACACAACTTAGCAGTTTGGCAAAAGAGACTGATAAAGTACCAGGCTTCAAAAAAAAAAAAAAAACTAAGTACAGAGGTTGATTTGTACAACTAAAACCCTTCAAGGCGATGCCCCAGCATGGCCACAATCTAATGACTGAAACAAGTTGAGAAGATAAAAGATGAGAGAACATAATGAGAGTTTAATTAAAATAAAGCTTTATATTTTTATTTATATAATTTAATGGTAAATTAAACTGGTGCTTGAAACACAACACAGAGTTTTCATAATAGTATTGTTTTGAACTGAAATATCTCGTTATCATTTACGCACTAACGAGATTTCAGTTAAGATTTTAAAATGGTACTGTAATAAATAGTTTTGGAAAAACTGGTAGAATGAAATGAAATGGTTTTGGGTGAATTGTATTGAAAAGGTTAAAAAATTCCTTGAACATTTTCAGAACAATTAGCCAGAATTCTCTGAACCACAGCCTGGAATAATTACTTTTTCTTTCAATTTGTATAATATTATGAATACAATGAAGAGAAGAGAGAGAGGAGAAAGACTAAAGTTGTAAGGAAGAATGGTTAGATATGAAGAAAACTCACTGGGGAGGGAGGGAGAGAGAGGTTAGAAGGAAGCTGGGAGGCAAAATGATTGGTTAACTCAATCTGAAGGAGAGAGTGTGTTTGTGAGTATGAGTGAGAGAGAGAGAGTGTGTATGTTATGTGTGTGTGTGAGTATGAGTGTGAGAGAGAGAGAGAGAGAGAGTGTATGTGTGTGAGATGGACAGACATACATACTCATTGAAAGAGGAACAAATGAGAGGAAAGAGAAAGAAAGATCAAGACATAGGAGAGAGAGGAGAGAGAGAGAGAGAGAGAGAGAAGAGAGAGAGAGAGAGAGAGTTAGAGAATAATCGAAAACAAAAAACAAACAAAATCTAAAATATTGACAGGCAGAGTGTGGCGGGGGGGGGGGGGGAGCTAGCTACTGTCAGGTAAAATACCAACAGAACAGCTGATTAAATAATGAAGACCAGGACCATCATCTGAGATAGCAGCAGAGTTCAAGAAAGAAGCCACAACAGGAAATATTATGGCTTCTCTCTGTTGTTAGCTTGTTGTTGGTAAAAGTGAATGCTTCTATCCCCAAATTCTTTCGAGACTGTGTATACATGCTGCCATACTCATACAAACACGGTATCAGATGTAGTTGGTATAGATATAGCCTTTTATCTTTTACTTGTTTCAGTCATTAGACTGTGGCCATTCTACGGCACCGCTTCAAAGCATTATTGTTGAATTAACCCCAGTACATTTTTTTTTTGAAGCTGTTAGGCTCTTTTGCTGAGCCACCAAGTTATGGGGGATGTAAACACACCAACACCGGTCGTCAAGCACTGATGGGGAACAAATACACACACAAAGACACATACGACAGGGTTCCATTAATTTTCGATCAGAGTCACTCACAAGGTTTTGGTCAGCTCACAGCTATAGTAAAAGACACTCGTCCAAAGTGCCGCACAGTGGAACTGAACCAAGAACCATGAGGTTTGGAAGCAAACTTCTTACCACAAAGCCACACATGCGCTTATAATGGTGAAGTGTGTTCCACAAACAAATTTTTATGGCTCCTTTATCTGTGCCCTTGTGAAAAAGTGTAACTTCTTTGGATCTGACTATAACCTTTAGCATTTAAACCGGTCATATCCAGCCCAAATATTCCACCTGGTTTATGTTCAAACTGGCCAGATCTGACCTCCCACACCTCCCCTACAATGTCACACACAAAAAATACAATCACCTCATTGGAATCTTGTAATTATGAGAGGATATAGGATTAATTCAAAACAATATGAATAGAGCATTACATTTGAAAGAACAATCTGAATGCTAAACGGTTAATTATTATATCAATGCTTCATTAAAATGCCTTAATTTGAAACGACCTCAGCGCATGCTTTGGTATAAATTTTATCACTATCACATGTAGAGTTAACCTCACCTTCAGTAAGATTTGAACTCAGAATGGAGACGAGTAAAGCTAAAATGCTACCCCAATACTCAACCATTTGATTAAGTTCAATGCTAATTTCTGCAAGAAGGAAGGGATACAGTTCAGTAAATCAAGCTCAGTAACATCCTACTTACACTTATTCTTACAACCTGGGAGGGTTGAATAATCATATTTAATTACAACAGTATTTGACTCTTCAGGTGTCTTGTGTTGGACTTAGTTGTTGTATTGAAATTCCGATACAACTACCGAGTTCAACACAAGACACCTGAAGAAGGCTGGAGCATACAACAGCTGAAATGTAGTCAAAGCAACAATCAAGATGAGAACACCAGTTTGACTAATATAAACAGTGTATATAATATAAATTCCTCATCTCCAAAGCCTTGTGAGTGGATTTGGTAGACGGAAACTGAAAGAAGCCCATCGTATATATGGATGTATACATATACATATGTATGTGTATATTTATGTGTGTGTGTGTTTTTGTTCCCCCCCCCCGCCAACATCGCTTGACAACCGATGCTGGTGTGTTTACCTCCCCCGTAACTTAGCGGTTTGGCAAAAGTGACCTATAGAATAAGTACTAGGCTTACAAAGAAATAGTCCTGGGGTCAATTTGCTCGACTAAAGGCGGTGCTCCAGCATAGCCGCAGTCAAATGACTGAAAGGAGTAAAGGAGAGTAAGGAGTGTCTCACAAATGGCAACGGTTGTATACTGACAAGAAATACCAAGAAGGTGTGTGTTTTGCCCAATATGTTTCTCTGATATTCATACGCAATCTTGTAAAATATTTCAATGGTGATTATTTTATTGACACCTAGAAACCCAACAAAAAAAGCCTGAAGCTGAACTTTATGTGAAGCCAGCACTGCACTAGATACTATAAAAATGTTTGAGCTTGGCTTCCTACCAAAGTGGAAAGGAAAAAAAAAAAGATGGAGCCAAAGGAGGAGGCTTTTGCTTCATGCTTTGGAATATCTGACAAACGGTAAGAAACGAAGCCTCCTTTTATTTTCGCTTCCTACTGCGAATATTATCCAAGATTCGGCTATTGGGATTAAATTGCTCCAAAACAAAAATTAAAATTTCAAGATAATTGAATTTGTATAAATGTTATCTTTTATAATACAGAAGATAATAATGACAAAAGCTTTTGAAATAGAGAAAAAAAGCAAAAAAAAAAAAAAAAAAGCAAAAGGAGAGAGAGAGAGAAAGCGAGAGAGAGGCTTAATGAAACTACAAAGATATGAGTTCATTAAAAACAACTGTTTTGTTTTCCTTCTTTGCTTGCTTATTTTTACCAACACTGATGCTGTACAGAAAAATATGGGTTTATCTAAATCCTAGTGTTGATTGATAATTAAGAATTTATTGAGAAAGAGAATGCATTAGGAGATTAACAGAAAAGCAATTTGCAATTCCACCACCTTCACCAACCGACTAAAAACTAATTTTGATAAATGTCTCTCAATGATCACACTAAACAGTAAAAATCAGTTTACAAGTTAGTATTTACTCAACTATCACTTTACATACATACATATATATACATATGTATATACATGTGGATGAGTATATATACATACATGTATGTGTGAGCATGAGTATGTACATGTACAAGCAAATATATACATGTGTGGATAAATGTGTGTAAGCAAATATATGTGTGCGTTTGTGTGTATACATGCGTGTAAATATACACACACATATATTATATATATGTGTGTGTGTGTGTCTATATATATATATATATATAGAGAGAGAGAGAGAGAGAGAGACATAGATATATTTGTTTCATGAGAACAAGTATTTTGAAATTGAAGACAAAAATTCTAGCAAAAGGAAAAAAAAAGTTCTTACGTCTGTATATTGTCAAGAATTTCACAGCAGAATAAGACTACTGTGTGATGTTGATGAAAAAACATCGCAAGAGAAACAAATCCACCTGGGAATTAAACCTGATCCCTAAACTAAGGTTGCTCGGAGCTTACCAAACAACAATTTCATGATAATTTTCTTTTCTCCTTTGCATTTTGCTTACTTTATTTCGTGTTTTTTTTCTTTTCTTTTTGCGGCAAAGGGAGAAAAATTAATATAATCATCGGAATACCTATCTTATTGGCAGATATCTCATTGATCTCTCATAGATGAAAGACAAAGTAAACCTCAGTGGACTTAGAAACAATGAATACAGAATTACAAAGTAAGATACTATATATAATGTCTACTCTAATATCTCTGCATTGGCACAAAGCTTGCTTACTCATAGGTGGTGCTTGTAGTTGTACAAGTCTTCGTAGTTACAGGAAGGAGCTATGTGATAAAGCTAAATGGCTGTAAACAGGCCTCAGTAATGAGCAGCAGATGCAAGTGGAGACGCAATGGCCCAGTGGTTAGGGCAGAGGACTCGCAGTTGGAGGATCGTAGTTTCGATTCCCAGACCGGGCATTGTGTGTGTTTATTGAGCGAAAACACCTAAAGCTCCACGAGGCTCCGGCAGGGGGTGGTGGCGATCCCTGTTGTACTCTTTCGCTCCAACTTTCTCTCACTCTTTCTTCCTGTTTCTTGTCCCCGACTTCCTATGCAACCGTTGAGCCTGGATGCGCATTCATCCATCTGTCGATGCTCTCGGTGTCAGGGGTTGACCTTTCTCTTCTGCGGCTCTTACAAAGGACCACGTTTTGGACTTCTCCCACTACAGACAATCCTGAGGGGCGATCCTGCGAGCTCTGGGATGAAAGACCGCTTTGCTCAACTAACAAACAAGCAGCAGATGCATTTTACCACAGTATTAACACTTTCCTTACCATATTTCTGCTCAAATATACAACTTTTGCTTCAATTAATTTTTAAAATAATTAAGAATCTAGCACAATAATTTCGTCATTATTAAGCTGGTGCATGGAACTTAACTCTTTAGCGTTCAGAATTTTCACTCAAATGTAACACTTTTTCATTAACACTGCTTTTAATTAACCAAGCATTAATATCATAGCTTCGAAGTTTTGACGAACTGACACAATCAGATAATTTTAGAATGGCATTGAGGGGTAGGTGCGATAGGCTGGATCTGGTTGGTTTAAATGCTAAATTAACACGAAATTTCAATGGAAAATTTGAATTTAGATCACTTTAAGACAGGATGTTTGTTTGTGTCCTAGAACCAGGGTCAGTCTCAGGTGGGTTGGTCACAAGATGGAACCCCTTCAGTCACTTTGACCAATATACTGGACAATTTTTCAGCATAAATTACTAAAGAAATATAAATTTAATTAAGTTGGGTCACAGATACCTATTTCTTTATTACTCACAAGGAGCTAAACATAGAGGGGACAAACAAGGACAGACAAACAGATTAAGTCGATTACAGCAACCCCAGCATGTAACTGGTACGTATTTAATCGATCCCAAAAGGATGAAATGCAAAGTCGACCTTGGCGGAATTTGAACTCAGAACATAGCAGCAGACGAAATACTAAGCATTTCGCCCGGCATGCTAACGATTCTGCCAGCTCGACGCCCTAATTGAGTCACAGATACCGATTCATTGGACACCTCTAAAACGCATATATAACCAAGACCACGTGATTCTGACTCAGTGTTTGCTCATAAGTCATAGAAGATGGCTGTTTCTTCTTGTAAAACTCACAGATGTAAATAAATTTACCTAGTGTGAGCAAAATTTTTATTTATCCATGCCAAAAATTAAGCATATTGAATATTGAAGCCTTTAAAAATCTACTCCCCAATGTGTTATTTACCTGTATATTGGTGTAAATAAAAAAAATTAAAATTTTAAAAAAGTTTTACATTTTTAGCTGTAACAACCGATAAGCAAAAAATTGGTACCACTTCAACTCTTATGCATAGTCATGTGGTTTTGGGTTCAGTCCCACTGCAGGGCACTTTGGGCAAGCATCTTCTCTTATAGCCCCAAGTCGACCAATGCCTTGTGAGTGAATTTGGTAGAAAGAAATTATGTGGAAGCCAATTGTGTGTGTGTGTCCGTGTCCCTACCCCAATGCTTGACAACTGGTGTTTGTTTGAGTACATCTCTGTAAGGTAGTGGTTTGCCAAAAGAAACCGATAGAGTATTTACCAAATTTATAAGGAGATAAAAGTACAGGGGGTGATTTACTGGATTAAAAAAAAAAACCCTTCAAAGAAGATTCTTACCATGGCTACAGTCCAATGACTGAGGCAAGTAAAAGAGATTCCTTTATCTCTAATCAATCACATCTTACAAGTGACATGCAACCACTAGTAAACACAGGAATGAGTATATTTTAATATAAAGAGAGAGAGATAATTGTAATGAGGTTTCAAGTCCATATGGAATATATTTATACACAGTATAAGAGGAGGCATGGCTGGGTGGTTAAGAAACAGGCTTGGCATTTGTATGGTTTTGGGGTTCAATCCCAATGCACTGCAGTACTTAGGGCAAGAGACTCCTACTATAGCCTTGGGCAGACCAGTATCTTGTGAATTCATTTTGTAGTTCTCAATCATTTTTTAAATCTATGGATCCATTTGTTTACTATTTTATTCTTATTTCTCCACTGCCCACAAGGGGATACACACAGAGGGGACAAACAAGGGCAGACAAATGGATTAAGTTGATTATATCGACCCCAGTGTGCAACTGGTACATATTTCATCGACCCTGAAAGGATGAAAGGCAAAGTCGACCTCGGTGGAATTTGAACTCAGAACGTAGTGGCAGATGAAACTATTACAAAGATCCATGTAAATGAGAGCATAGCATATGTATGTAGTCACATGTGAGTGCAAGCAAATTATTAACAAGAATTTACAAGGCAACAACATATACCAACATACACACACACACAGATATCTATATACAGATTTTAATTTGATAGCATGGTGAAATAGCCATGATTATCTTATAACTAACTGTCTAATGAAAGCACTTCTGCTAAATTAAGCTTCACTTTAATACATTGCAAATTTAAAGGGAAGATGTGGGTAAAAAAAAAATCATTTGTTAATATGATCAAGTGCTCAGTCCCCCTACTTTCTCTGACATTTTTTTTGAAACATCAGTGTAGTAGTCTCTCCATATCCTGACAAAAAATAAATGGTAGCCTGAATTTTATACTCTAGGAGAAGACATAAATTTTTTGAAATTTCAGCACACACACGTACATATTAATGGGAAAAAAAAAAGACCAAAATAAAAAGAAAGAAAAAAGAAAGCCTGAAAAATTATAATAGGAAAATAACTGTAAAGGTAATTGTAAGACACAGTAAACATTTGTGTTCTAAGCTCACAGTCATAGAAAGCTAATCACAGACAGGTGTGAGAATAGAATAGATGGCACTCAAAAGAAGGATGGTCAGTGATTTCTCATAACAAGAAAAAAGAAGTGTTTACAGAAGCTTAAACACATCTCTCTACATACCTACCTATCCATCTACCTACCTACCTATCTGTCCATCTACCTATCTATCTATCTGCCTACCTACCTATCTATCTATCTGTCCATCTATCTATCTACCTATTTATCTATCTATCTACCTGTCCATCCATCCATCCATCCATCTATCTATCTATCTATCTATCTACCTGTCCATCTATCTATCTAGCCATCTATCTATCTATCTATCTGTCTGTCTATCTATCTATCTATCTGCCTACCTCTCTATTTTCTCTTACTTGCCTACCTGCCTGCCTACCTACCAACCTACAAAATCAATAGCATAAAAGTAGGGAAGCAAAAGATTAGTAAAAGGCGATAAAAAGAGAGAGAGAGAGATGAGGGAGGGGAAAATTGAGACAGAAAACACAGAGAGAAAACAAATTATATAAAACAGTTGTACTGCGAAGAAAATAAATTGTTCGGTTCTGAATGAAAGTTGTGTGACAACACTGACTATTACAGTTAAAATATTTGTCACAGAACAGACCATTACAGTTAGACACCAACAATACAAACTACTGCTGAAGTCCTATCCCTCTTTTAGTGATAAATCTTGGTGCCAAATTATTTCCCTTCGTAGGTGCGGGCATGGCTGTGTGGTTAGGGAGCTTGCTTCCTAGCTACATGGTTTCGGGTTCAGCCCCACCGCGTGGCACTTTGGGCAGGTGTCTTTTACTATAGCCTCGGGCCAACCGAAGCTTTGTGATTGAATTTGGTAGGCGGAAGTTACTGCTGTGTGTGTAGGTGCTTGTGCCTCTCAGAGAGAGAGAGAATTTTAGCTTTGCCCCCTTGTATAAGTTGCACTCCAATTTTTCGAAAAATAAATTTTTATGCCCCAGTTAAAATGAAGTATGAAATAATGCAATTTATATGCAGGTAAATAGAGTACATTACTAGCTGTAGGACCTATATTACCAAGTGTAGATATCCACAAGAATTATATTGCAAAGTGAAGCTAGACTGAAGAACTATTTTACCAAACGTAACCCAACACAGGAATTATATCGTAAAGTGTACTTAAATGGGAACTGTACTACCAAGTGCAGCTAGGCACTAATGATATTGGTTTCAAATTTTGACACCAGGGCCAGCATTTTCAGGGGTGGCAGTAAGTTGATTACACAGACCCCAGTTTTCAACTGGTACTTATTTTATAGATCCTGAAAGGATGAAAGGCAAAGTCAACCTTGGTGGAATTTGAACTCAGAACATAAAGACGGATGATATGCCACCAAACATTTTGCCTGGTGTGCTAATGATTCTTATTTCTTTATTGCCTACAAGGGGCTAAACATAGAGGGGACAAACAAGGACAGACAAATGAATCAAGTTGATTAAATAGATCCCAGTGCGTAACTGGTACTGAATTTATCGACCCCGAAAGGATGAAAGGCAAAGTCGACCTCGGCGGAATTTGAACTCAGAACATAAAGACGGATGATATGCCACCAAATATTTTGCCTGGTGTGCTAATGATTCTGCCAGCTCACTGCCTTAGACACACAAAAACTATATTGCCAAGTGTAACCAGACACAGGAACTATACCACCAAGTGTAGCTAGATGCAAAATTATGTCGCCAAGTGTAGCTAGACAAAAGAACTATAGGAACTACATAACCAAGAGCCAAATACATGAGCTGTAGTACTAATTGTAGCTAGTCTACTACCACAGAAGTTATATCATTAATACAGGAGTAAAAAAAAATATCATGGATATCTAGGAAGGAGTTGATGAGGATATAAATTTTAACAGAGAATAATCATGGAATTAGGCAAACCAAATAAATACAGATACTCTTTTACTTGTTTCAGTCATTTGACTGTGGCCATGCTGGGGCACCACCTTTAGTCGAGCAAATCGACCCCAGGACTTATTCTTTGTAAGCCTAGTGCTTATTCTATCGGCCTCTTTTGCCAAACTGCTAAGTTACGGGAACGTAAACACACCAGCATCGGTTGTCAATCGATTTTGGGGGGACAAACATATACGCACACATGTATGTATATCTATATCTATATATATATATCTGGCACGTAAAAAGCATCCACTACAGTCATGGAGTGGTTGGCGTTAGGAAGGGCATCCAGCTGTAGAAACACTGCCAGATCAGACTGGAGCCTGGTGCAGCCTCCTGGCTTCCCAGACCCCAGTCGAACTGTCCAACTCATGCTAGCATGGAAAACGGACGTTAAACGATGATGATGATGATGATGATATACACACACACACACACATATACGACGGGCTTCTTTCAGTTTTTCCGCCTACCAAATCCACTCACAAGGCTTTGGTTGGCCCGAGGCTATAGTAGAAGACACCTCAACTTTTAAAGGATAGAGTTGCTGTTTAGGGTAGACATGGCCCAAACAAGAATAGGTAGACTGGTAAAGTTGTTAGAGTGTTGGATAAAGTGGATTGGCTTCTGAAGCTCTGAGTTCAAATCCTGCTGAGGTCAACTTAGCCCTTCAGTTTTTTCGAGTCTATAAAGAAAAGTACCAGTCATGTGGTGCTGAAGCAGTTCCCACCCCCACGCTTCCCTACTCCCCTCTCTCTCCAGGTGTCATATCCTGGATATTGTTAGGTTAGTCACTCAAGGGTGCAGAGCGGTGAGTGGGAGCTGTTAGTGAAAGCATGATATAAATTACCAAATTATCCTCGATTCTGAAGTGCTGGCTGCCGTTCAGTCAAAAAGAAACAAATATTTGATGGCACAAAAGACACATGGGCAAAACTAGATGCACCTAAATTATAGCAACACTTATCCAGGAGAGGGGAAAAAAACAACAACAAGATTTTAGAGCCTTAAATTATATAATATGGGACCAACCCTGCATGGAGGGCCTGGGTGAAATCTAAGCAGTTAAATTTCTTTTCTAGGTGGTGCTATATATATATATATATATAAAATGTATTGTTTATTTTTTATGTTTAGTTATAATAAAAACTAATTTTACATTAATCTGATGAGCTACTCCGATACTTTTGTTGAGTACAAATTCATTGTTCTGAAACTTAACTTCGAAGTCCCTGACAACAAACATTCTTATTATAACATGCACAGAAACAAACTACATCACTTCTATCTTGTTTATATAAATAACATAAACGACAGATATGCGCATACTTGTGCATATATGTATGATGCAACGCAAACATACAGCTACAGCTGCACAAAAAAAAATTGAAAACTGAAATTAGTAACTGATTTACTGTCAGTAAATTCTATATAACTGTTTAACTTCATGTTTCCAATAATTAATATGCCGATAATGAGAAATAATATGCCACAAACACTTAAAAGTTATTATATACAACTATGCAGTAAAATACATGGTAATGTTCAAAGAAATAGTGATAACACACTAGATTTTTAACAAATTCGGATCAAGTTTTCATACTGTATAAACAGTGTGTTTCCATGCAATACACTCTAATCCAAATTTGCGAACATGATCAAAGGATTTCTGCCAATATAAACAATCACCATTTTCCAGGTATTTTATATACATACATACATACATATACATATATATATATATATATATATATATATATATGTATGTGTGTGTGTGTGTGTGTGTGTATGTATATAAAATACCAGGAAAATATATATATATATTATATATATATATATATATATGTGTGTGTGTGTGTGTGTGTGTATGTATATAAAATACCAGGAAAATATATATATATATATATATATATATATATACACACACACACATATATATATATATATATACCTAACAGAGACTGTTTAAAAGGACTTCAAAAGACATTTAAATATATTTAGTTTATTTATCAAAATAGTTATACTAACATTGTTATAAATAAACAAATTTTGAATAATTTGAAGTTATAATATAAAATTTTCCCTCTGTTAAGTCTGGAAGTGAAAGAAACTTTTTACAATTTTTAAATAGCTCGGGTTATAAAATCCACTTCAATATTGTTTAGATAATTATTTATATTTTATTACAAATATGATAAAACACATTCTTCAATGTTTCTGTTGTCACACGCGCGCGCGCGCACAGTGTAAAACATTTTTCTAGCCAACTGAGTTGTGTCCCTTGGCCTTATTGCTTTCTTATCGCAGCACAAACTTGAAGAGATGACAAAATGATGCCAGTTCACATATTTGACCATATATATACTCTTTACTCTTTTACTTGTTTCAGTCATTTGACTGCGGCCATGCTGGAGCACCGCCTTTAGTCGGGACTTATTCTTTGTAAGCCCAGTACTTATTCTATCGGTCTTTTTTGCCGAACCGCTATGTTACGGGGACGTAAACACACCAGCATCGGACAAGCACAGACACACACACGCATATATATATACATATATACGACGGGCTTCTTTCAGTTTCCGTCTACCAAATCCACTCACAAGGCTTTGGTCGGCCCGAGGCTATGGTAGAAGACACTTGCCCGACTGAACCCGGAACCATGTGGTTGGTAAACAAGCTACTTACCACACAGCCACTCCTGCGCCTTATATATATATATATTATATATATATATATATATATATATATATATATATATATATTATATATATATATATATATATATATATATAAATTGGTGTATGTATCCATATTAAACTGCAAGAGCATTTTTAGTTCATACCAGTTATATTATACGTATGTTCGTAAGTAATACACACACACACAGTGTAGGGTAACGATCAGGAAAATCAAGAGAAACGTAAAGTACAAGTTTATTTGCGCCAGTCCAGTGACTATGGACGTTATCCGGTTTACCGCCACTTCTTAACATACACAAATATATATATATATATATATATATATATATAAAAACTTGTTTCAGTCATATGACAGCGGCTGTGCAGGGGTACCGCCTCGAAGGAGTTTTTAGTCGAATGAATCGACCACAAAACTTTTTTTTTTAAGCCTGGTACTTATTCTATCGGTCACTTTTCCCGTACCACTAAGTTATGGAGGACATAAACACACCAACACCGCTTGTCAAACGGGGGTGGGGAGGACGCAGACACAAGACGGGCTTCTTTCAGTTTCCGTCCATGAAACCCACTCACAAGTCTTAGGTCGGCCCGAAGCTATAGT